>NW_015628862.1:45074-48710 GCF_001515625.1 Sinocyclocheilus rhinocerous
TAAATGATGTGTGTGTCTGTGTGTGTGTGTGTGTGTGTGTCATTACAGTCTGTAAAAAGGGCTCATATGTGTATCTCTTCCCTTACGAAAATTAACCATGGTTTTATTATTCATAATCTCCAAGATGGCGGCACGTGAACAGCGCGAGGCTCAGCGTCTCTCCAGTTTTTGCAAATTACTTCTTATTTTACTTGACGACCTGCCGCTCACACTTTCCACCAGTGGCGTGTGCTCCACCTTGCGTAAGGTGAATGCACATAAAGCTGCCGGCCCTGACGGCATCCCTGGCCGAGTGCTTAGGGCCTGTGCAGAACAGCTGACTGAGGTCTTCACCAACATTTTCAACCTCTCTTTGGCCCAAGCCATTGTTCCCAACTGCTTTAAAACAACCACCATTGTACCCGTACCAAAACATGCTGGTGCAGTGGCCCTCAATGACTTCCGCCCAGTTGCTCTTACTCCCATTATTGCAAAGTGTTTTGAGAGGCTGGTCCTCTCCCACCTGAAAACATGCTTGCCCCCAACACTGGACCCATACCAGTTCGCCTACAAATCCAACAGGTCAACTGAGGATGCCATCGCCTCAGCTCTCCACTCTGCCTTGACGCCCCTGGACAGAACCAACACTTCTGTCAGGATGCTATTCATTGATTTCAGTTCTGCCTTCAATACCGTGATCCCATCCAAGCTGATCGCCAAGCTCTGTGATCTTGGCATCAGCCCCTCCCTCTGTAACTGGACCCTGGACTTTCTCACCAACAGACCACAGTCTGTTAGGATCAGTAACCACACCTCCTCCGTCCTCACTTTAAACACTGGGGTACCACAGGGCTGTGTGCTGAGCCCAATCCTCTGCTCCCTTTTCACCCACGACTGCATACCTGTGCAAGGCTCTAACTCCATAATCAAGTTTGCAGATGACACCACGGTGGTAGGCCTGATCAGCGGCAATGATGAGACGGCCTATAGGGACGAGGTTCAGCATCTAGCAACGTGGTGTGCCAACAATAACCTTGCACTCAACACCCAGAAGACCAAAGAGCTGATTGTTGACCACCGTGGACTAAGAAGGACCACGCTCCCATCTACATTGATAGGGCTGAAGTGGAGCGTGTGGCGAGCTTCAAGTTCCTTGGTGTCCATCTCTCTGAGGATCTTTCCTGGACCCTCAATACCTCCACACTGATCAAAAAGGCACAACAGCGCCTTTACTTCCTTAGGAAACTAAGGGAAGCTCACCTGTCCCCCAACATCCTGCTGAACTTTTACCGTTGCACTATTGAAAGCATTCTCACAAACTGCATCACAGTGTGGTATGGCAACTGCACTGTTTCGGACCAGAAAGCCCTCCAGCGGGTGGTGAAAACTGCCCAATACACCACTGGTGTTGGGCTACCCTCCATCAAAGACGTTTACCACAAACGCTGCCTAAGGAGAGTGAGAAGCATCATCAAAGACTCCTCTCACCCTAATCACAGACTGTTCACTCCTCTCCCATCGGGGAGACGTTATAGGAGTCTTCGCTGTCGCACCAGCAGACTCAGGAACAGTTTCTTTCCCTCAGCGGTCAGCCTACTGAACTCCAATCTCAGGCGCTGAACACTACATCCTAGATGGACCACCTAATGCTTAACTTAAAAAAAAAAAAAAATTGTTCAGAACATTAACCTGTCTGCACTCACTCACAATGTTCTTATTATTCCCTCTTTTATTTTGCACATTTCTCTGATATTTTGCACATTCCCTTGCACGTTTCTACCTCCGGATGCCGTTTGCACTATTATGGTCATTGGCCATATATAAACATATGCTATTTACGTACCTCACTGTATAATGCACCTTCTGTTTATACTCACTGTATAATACACCTTCTGTTTATACTTTCCTTGCACCCTATGTTGTATGTACAGTCATTTGCATTGAGCTGGTCTCTGCCCCTCCTACCTCATAACTTGCACTATATGTCATAAAGCTTAATGTATATACACATATCTATATTTATTTATATACTCTGTTATTTGCACTTCTGGTTAGATGCTAACTGCATTTCATTGGATCTGTACTTGTACTCTGCACGGTGACAATAGAGTTGAATCTAATCTAATCTAAAAATTATAGTAAAAGTGTAGTAACCATGTTTTTTTTAGCGCATTGATTAGGCTACCATTTGTATAACCACAGTTTTACTACAAATACCATGGTTAAACTATAGTTAGTGTAGGAAGACCATGGTTAAATGTGTGGTTACCATGGTTTAGCTATAGTAACCATGTTTATTTTTTTTATGGTTAATTTTCATAAGGTTCTCATCACAACAAGACTGCAATCACTTCCTGTTAATAAATGTAACCAGGTGGAAAAGGTTGACATGACAGTCTCAAGACTGGTTATCCAAGCCCTGGATTAAGTGTACTGCACATACGGTGTGTATTAATGCTGCTCTCATCCCTTGGTTAAATGTTACACTGGCCCTTTAAGAAACGTGACTGTGTGACTGTCTGGGAGAGGCAGAACACATAGATATACAAATGCCACTTAGTAAATCAGAAATTAAAGTTATCATTAAAGACAATATTAATCAAATGTGGCAAAATACAGGATCAGGAGGAGAAAAGAAGACATTTATACAACATTCAGAAAGAAGTGATAGTTAAAAAGTATAGTAATCTGAGGCGGGAGGATAAAACAATTTTAACAAGGTTGAGAATAGGGCACACAAGTTTAAATAGTTGCTTAAGATTAATAGGAAAACACCAGACAGGATTATGTATACACTGTGGAGAAGCGGAAACTGTAGAACATGTACTCTTAATATGTAGAAAATACTCTGAGAAAAAGAGAGGGCATTGAATAATGGATTGAGTAAAAAAAAAAAAACCTATTGATTCTGCCTGGCACACAATGTATAATTAAGGTTGTCATGACCTTTCTGAAAGAAAGGTTTTTATTTTTATTTTTTACAGTAAATTTATATAAAAATTTGACATCCCAATGAGATCACACCTCAGTCCAGTAGATGGTGGTAATGCACTTAATTTGCAAACTGCCAATAAAAAACACATAAGAAAAAGAAGATGAACACTCCAGTCCAGTTGGTGGCGGTAATACACCATAAGTTGGCTTGTCAACCGCCATTAAATCGTACAAGAAGAGGAAGAAGATGAAGACTGTTGCCTTGTCCAAATACCCACACTTGCGGTCCTTGCACTTGACCACTTCTATGACGTATTTTCTGTATTTGGTCCAAGTGTTCAAGTGAGCATGAAGACCACAATTGTGTGTAGAACTTTCCATTACCTGATGGGACACACTTATAGCGTTGTAAAAATGCAAGTGTTTACAGAGCTTTATTTTTATTTTCAATACTTTACATTTTAAAATCAACTTCTAAATATCTGTTCAGTAGTCCCCAGAAGACACAATTTAATTTCGTGGTGCTTCTAGTGATAAAAAGCAGTTGCAAATGTTGTACAAAATAAATATCACCACTACTCCTTTGCACCAATAAAACGTGCAACTCTTTGTTTTACTACCAAATTATATGTAATATCTAATTATTATTAATATTTCACATGCATTGGAAAGGTTTCCGTGACCTCTCACGAGATCTCGGCAAAAAGTCTCACGATTTATTTC
>NW_015628862.1:49668-56112 GCF_001515625.1 Sinocyclocheilus rhinocerous
CTGATGGGACACACTTATAGTGTTGTAAAAATGCAAGTGTTTACAGAGCTTTATTTTTATTTTCAATACTTTACATTTTAAAATCAACTTCTAAATATCTGTTCAGTAGTCCCCAGAAGACACAATTTAATTTCGTGGTGCTTCTAGTGATAAAAAGCAGTTGCAAATGTTGTTCAAAATAATGATCACCACTACTCATTTGCACCAATAAAACATGCAACTCTTTGTTTTACTACCAAATTATATGTAATATCTAATTATTATTAATATTTCACATACATTGGAAAGGTTTCCGTGACCTCTCACGAGATCTCGGCAAAAAGTCTCACGATTTATTTCCACAACATGATGCATGATGCACTAAGCTCTGGAGCAGTATTCGAGATAGTGTGGATTTAGTGTGTGTTAAGGGCACTGCGCTCTGGAGTTTTTAAGATCTGGGACAGTCTTGCACACTTACTTCCTGTCGCGCACACGCGCTCTCAAGTGGCCAAGACCGCAAGTATTTGGACAAGGCATGTCTGGGGTATGAGGCAGGACTATCATCCATGTATGAATAGAAACAATTGGTGGCGGTATGTGCCTATGGTGCGGAATACGCCAAAAAATTCCAAAGAAGAAGTAGAAGAAGAAGACGGTCTGGGAGTTTTGCGAGAGTTACGTGTGAGCAGTGCGATTGTACAATGTGGTTTGGATGGTGCTCATGCGGTGGAGAATTACGGCCATTAAAGTCCACAAAGTTGCAAAATACCGGGAAATATGAGCTTATAGTGAGTTTTAAACTATTTCTCATTGTATCAGTGAGCCGGATGGCTGTGTATCGTGTTAACTGAAGTCAGTTTCTGTCGGGACGTGACTGTGAGGGGAAATCAAATCAACGCAGTTGTTTCTCAAAGAAGCGTAAGTGTTGAGATATAATTAATTTCAACAAAGTATTGAAGCTGTTTTTGTGTATAATTCTATGTGAACCAGTGTTATTGAAATGTAGTTTTGTTTAATCAAGAGGAGAGAAAACTGCTCCATAGGCCCGCTGTGTGTATCTGGAGTGAGTGTGAAGCATCAGAGTGAGTGTTGTTCACTTTTATTGTTTCTGAAACGTGTTTGGTTGAAACGAATAGAATGATGGTGTTGTTCTAATGTCATGTGTTCCAAATATTGAGGAAAAGTTTGGTATTTTGTTTCTTTTACTGTCTGCAGAGGACAATCAAGTTCACCACATGCTGTGTAAACATGTGCATGTGATAGAGTGATGATTAAGAGTAAGTTTGAATTATTTAATTCAATTTTGAAGTTGTTTGAGTGTTCATCCAGTGATGTAAATCAACTGAGTGTTAAACTGTGTAACAATGTTTAAAATGCATTAATGATACACTAAGATATAACTTCTAATTTCCTTTTCATGTAAATTAAGCAGCCTTATTTGGTCTTATGTGCTGGCAAATGTTATATTGATGTGTGTTTTGTTTTCCAGAATAAGAGGCTGTTACCGTTGTCTATGTATGTTAGTTTTGTGATTGAGCACTGATTGTTGTGAATAAGAGAAAAAAGAGACAGACTCATTTTGATGTAAAAATCAAACTTTGTTTTCAATAACCATACAAGCTTTAGTCTCCTTCTCAGATTCCCAAAATTTGCATAATTAACGCTGCACTGTTTCAAGTGCAGTCTGGAATAAAATATCCCCATTTAAATTTTTCATCCTGTGTCTGATGTTATTGCCAATTCACTAGGGCTGTGCAATTAATCGCATGCGATTGTCATGTGCATCTCGTCAGTAAAGCTGGTTCTGTGATTAGTAGTAAATCTCCATCACATGCTTTCAGATGGAGCGGCATTTAATACATAGAGCTTTACTGCTTTTTAATACATAGAGCTTTAACACACCGGCTTTACTGACGAGATGCGCACCTCAGTCGAATGCGATTAATTGCACAGCCCTGCAACTCACTTACTGGGCTACAGAGAATTTTGGTACCAGGAGTGGGGTTTCCATTGACTCCAATTCCATTCCATTCACTCTCTGCCAGCAGGTGGCGCGTAAAGCATTTCCTTGGTTTCCGCTGTAAACAAAGCAGCGCTGCACATATGAACTTTAATATGCATTATACAGAGGCAAGATGAAAATAAAAAATACCATCTAAACTTTTCTAAAGACAGTAAGTTCCCCTCAGACATACATTCATATAAACTCCTACCCCTAATTGAATCGCGATTTGTTTAGCATCTCAACCGATTTGAATCGTCACATATTTGAATCGATTTTCAACCGGCTCGCGGTTAATCGTTACATCCCTATCAGATAGAGTAGGAGGAACATAGACAACGGTAGTGGTGAAGAGGGGTCGAGTAACAGTGCCAAAGAGGTCAACGACGTGAAGTGTGGCATGCCTGGAAAGCCTGCGGGGAAGCAAGGGACCAGCTTTTGGAAACGCAGGAGGGTGTTCACTTCACCGCTGAGATCGTTGACAAAGGAGACTGTGAGGAATTGCCTCTTCAGGTTGCACTGCAGTGACTGTGACTGTTTTATGACTGTGTGCCATTTAAGATAGAGACTTCATATGAACATGGATCAGTCGGCTGCTCGGGCTGGAACCAGCCATGATATGGACAGTGCTGGGGCTGTGAGTCATGGAAATGAAGGTAATCCGGTGGCAGAACTGGAATCACAAATATTGGAGCTAGGTCGAAGACACGACCAAGTAATGTCAACCCTTGCTAATATGAGTGATGTTGCCAATAGGTCATATGTTTATATTCCGAGGGAGCATCAAATTGTGCCCTTCAGTGGTGATTATGTTAAAGATGGTAAGTCTGTCGATGAGTTTATTGATGAGGTTGAACGTGTCATTCGGGTAACAGTTTACGCATAACAGTTCCTGACAACAATGTGCTACACACACAATTTTGGTGTCTTTGGAAAGAAGACCCTTTGGGCTTTACTATCCATCATCCAGAGTTGATAATGCTCAAAAAGATAAAAAAGTTATAGACCCTGAAGTGCCTTGATAAAAATTTTATTTTTTAAATTTTTTTATTTTATATAAAAATACATGAAATCAGTCCTGGATCAATCCAGAAAAGTAATGAGTTGAAAGTCACATGTCTCATGAGTTTCTATTTCAAATCTGAAGAAGATACCATGAAAAATGAGATCCCTGCAACCATTTTTCTGAGACTATGTCTAGTCCCCCCCCGTTTGAGGAAAAGTATTTACCAAATGCATTGAAGGGTTCTACAAAATATTTTAGTCATTAAACATACCACTGCATAGTTTTTCAATTATAAAACAATATGCTAGACATACAGCATTCACACTGATAGCTGCTCATACAGTCAGTAATCATATGCTGATGGCCAGTCATACAGATGGTAATTATACAGAAGGCCAGCCATATAGTCAATAATCACACTCTATTCATATAGACCGCATTCACACTGATAGCTGTCATACACACAGTAATCACACGCTGATGTGCAGTCATACAGATAGTAATCATGCAGATACAGCCACATTCTTTTATTTTTTAAATTTTTTTATTTTATATAAAAATACATGAAATCAGTCCTGGATCAATCCAGAAAAGTAATGAGTTGAAAGTCACATGTCTCATGAGTTTCTATTTCAAATCTGAGATACCATGAAAAATGAGATCCCTGCAACCATTTTTCTGAGACTATGTCTAGTCCCCCCCCGTTTGAGGAAAAGTATTTACCAAATGCATTGAAGGGTTCTACAAAATATTTTAGTCATTAAACATACCACTGCATAGTTTTTCAATTATAAAACAATATGCTAGACATACAGCATTCACACTGATAGCTGCTCATACAGTCAGTAATCATATGCTGATGGCCAGTCATACAGATGGTAATTATACAGAAGGCCAGCCATATAGTCAATAATCACACTCTATTCATATAGACCGCATTCACACTGATAGCTGTCATACACACAGTAATCACACGCTGATGTGCAGTCATACAGATAGTAATCATGCAGATACAGCCACATTCCCCACAAAACACACACACATATGAAAAATGCTGAAGAAAAAAATAATAATCATTTGTGCAAAAAGCCGGTCGCTAAGTTACGCCCCCATCAGATGACAGGTGCGTCACAGCGTCACGCGCATCATGAGCTGTCACGAGAGAGCGCCAGAATTCAAATAAACAATCTTTGATTTTTTTTTTTTTTAGTGAATGGTCTCATTCTGTTTGTGACACTGTATGCTACAAAACCATGTTGCTTTTTACTACCAAGATGCAGTTTTTTGAGCGTACGTTATTCCATAACGGATACCAACAATAACTGTCCCCGAAGAAATGAGACGTAAACAAAGGAATTACCATCCATATTACAACGTTATTGCTTCATTGGACTAAAAGTGCTCTATGGGATGTTGTTCAGTGGACCCTTACCTTTCTAACTAAACCAGGATTTACAGCTGTGGATGCGTTTATGACTCGTTATCACGATGAATCTGGTACGTTCTGCGTTTTTATTATGCATGTTTTGATGTGTACTGCTTACATAAATTTAGCAAATACATTCTTTATAAGCTTTCCATTGAAAAACAGCAATCTATCGTCGATGCTGGAGGCTTAGACCTTTAGAATGATATACCGTATAGTTTCTCAAGATTAATTATGTCCCTTTTCATTTAATCTATTCGTAAACATTGACACGTGCAAACAAAGAGCGTTCAGTGCGCCGGCGTCCAGGTGCAGGTTAACAGGTTAAACAATTTCTTTCTCTCTCTCTCCCTCTCTCTCTACCCCCTCACTCTTGGTTTCACTCTCCGTCAAAACCCATATACTTGGGTTTTATCTGTATTGGCTAGAATTCGATTTTAGTCTAAATCTATTTTATCTCATTTCATTTATATATGTTTATTTAGCCTGATTATCCCTATTCAGTCAAGTGTAATTTAATTAAATTTGAAATGCAATTGAATCAATGTCCATATACACCTTTCGTTTTAGTTTCCTATACCTATAAGGACACTCTACTTTTACTCTTCATTTTGACTTTATTCCTCTATTCTACCTCATTTATTTACCTTTGTTTCAGGCTGAATATCCCTATTAAGCTAAGCTGAATTCAATTACATTTGAAATTTAATTAAATCAGTCTGTTTATTTACCTCTCATTTAGTCTTCTAGAGCTATAAGGGCATTCTACCTTGACTTTTACCTTATTTTAGTTATTTTACCATCACCATCTTCTCTCTTTGTATATGATTACAGTAGTTCTAGCAACTGTTTTTTCCTTAATGAGTTATACAGGTTATTAGTAGCCTAATCCCTGTTTCCTCTCTACTTCTCCTCACTCCTCAGTGACAGGCCTAGTACATTGAAGTGCAGTTACTGTTCAACACAATGTAGGCACCAGATAGAACTAGAAACACTCCCCTTTGTTTATTTTTCTTTTTGACCTCAAGGTATTTGGTGTGTCCCTGCTAGCTTAGCAAACAGTCTAACCCTAGGCTTATGAGTTTATTGCAGCATCACCCATAAGTGACACCTGCTTAGCCTTATCCCCTAGCAAAAACTAAATAGGTAAAATCCTCCTTCTTCCTTTTCCTTTTTGATTTCATCTTATTGTTTTATTTCAGTTACCCTCGTAGTGACATTTGAGAAGAATCATCGGTGTTTTGAGTAATAGTTTGATTACATTTAATAGCACAGTCGTCAGTCTATGCTGCTTTCAGCCCATCAACAAAGCTACTCAAACTCTCTCTTTGTGTTCACGAACACAAACACATAGCACCCTACCTCACTAGCTGCCTCTCACCAGCTATTCACACCTTACACGGCCATCCTCCATACAGATAGCTTAACACCTCTGTACATACTTGCATTTGCCTTCTGCCTCTCTCTCTCTGGTGTTCCCACAAGTGTGCCAGTATGTCACAGACATTCCACAGACATCCAGCCCTGCCAGCTCACCAGGACCACCTGGAAACCCAGCAGAGCACTGTGATGAACATCCTTCAGCCCTAAGCAGCCAACGACCTGCAATGGCAGAGAAAGGAACAGCGAGACTGCGACACAAGTGAACACCTGACACCCAGCCTGAACCACCAGGACCTGACCAGCATCATCCCCTCCTCACCCTCAAGGGCCTCAGGCAGGAGGTAAATGGAAATAACTAGTCTTCAGGAGGCTCTAACAGCTGCTGCACACAGAGCACAGCTGGAAAAAGCCATCAGACATGACTTAGAAAGAGAACTGTTTCATAAAAAGTCACTGTTAAAAACACCGTATGTGGAACTTAAAGGGTTAGTTCACCCCAAAATGAAAATTCTGTCATTAATTACTCACCCTCAGGTCGTTCCAAACCCGTAAGACCTTCATTCATCTTCGGAACACAAATTAAGATATTTTTGATGAAATGAGAGTGCTCTCATACCCTGCATAGACAGCAATGCAACTGTAATT
>NW_015628862.1:56428-58456 GCF_001515625.1 Sinocyclocheilus rhinocerous
TTTTTTTTGTTTGTTTTGTTTTACTTTTACCTTATTTTAGTTATTTTACCATCACCATCTTCGCGTTTTGTATAGGATTACAGTAGTTCTAGCAACTGTTGTTTCCTTAATGAGTTATACAGGTTATTAGTAGCCTAATCCCTGTTTCCTCTCTACTTCTCCTCACTCCTCAGTGCCAGGCCTAATACATTGAAGGGCAGCTACTGTTCAACACAATGTAAGCCAAGATAGAACTCGGAACAATTCCCATTGTTTCTTTTTCTTTTTCTTTTTTGACGATGTATTTGGTGTGTCCCTGCTAGTTTAGCTAACAGTCTAACCCTAAATAGGTAAAATCTTCCTTCTTCCTTTTTTTTTTTTTGTTTTCATCTTATTTTATTTCAGTTTTGTCATAGTGACCAAACCCGTGAACCATCAGTGCTTTGAGTAATAGTTTGACCACATGTATAGCCCGGTCATCAGCTGACCCCTGCTTACGGCCCCCTCAACAAAGTTACTCAAACTCTCTCTTTGTGTTCACGAACACAGAAACATAGCACCCTACCTCACTAGCTGCCTCTCACCAGCTATTCATACCTTACACGGCCTACACAGCCGTTCCCCATAGAGATAGCTTAACACCTCTGTACGTACTTGCATTTGTCTTGTCCCTTTCTCTCTCTGGTGTTCTCACAAGTGTGCCAGTATGTCGCAGACATTCCACAGACATCCAGCCCTGCCAGCTCACCAGGACCACCTGGAAACCCAGCAGAGCACTGTGATGGACATCCTTCAGCCCAAAGCAGCCAACGACCTGCAACGGCAGAGAAAGGAACAGCGAGACTGCGACACAAGTGAACACCTGACACCCAGCCTGAACCACCAGGACCTGACCAGCATCATCTTCTCCTTGGCCCACACCCTCAAGGGCCTCAGACAGGAGGTAAATGAACTGAACCTGCAAGTCACAGAGTTCTACAGGGAACTGACACCTGATCAACGAGAGAAAGCACAGAACAGATGCAAAGAACCTGACAGAATGGCGCAACAGATGGAAATAACTAGTCTTCAGGAGGCTCTAACAGCTGCTGCACACAGAGCACAGCTGGAAAAAGCCATCAGACATGACTTAGAAAGAGAACTGTTTCATAAAAAGTCACTGTTAAAAACACCGTATGTGGAACTTAAAGGGTTAGTTCACCCCAAAATGAAAATTCTGTCATTAATTACTCACCCTCAGGTCGTTCCAAACCCGTAAGACCTTCATTCATCTTCGGAACACAAATTAAGATATTTTTGATGAAATGAGAGTGCTCTCATACCCTGCATAGACAGCAATGCAACTGTAATTTCCCCAGGTTCAGAAACGTAGTAAGGACATTGGTAAAACAGTCCATGTGACATCAGTGGCTCAACTTATGAGGGTGAGTAATTAATGACAGAATTTTCATTTTTGGGTGAACTATCCCTTTAATGAGAGAGACACTAGAGCTAAGGCCTTAGAAGGCCATCTGCATGCAGCCAGAGCTGAGGTCCAAACCCTGACTCAGAAATTCTGCAACATTAAAGAGGAGCTTGACTCGGTTCAGAAAGAACTGAAACAGTCCTACAGATTGCGCATGGACTCAAGTAAAAGTCACCCTGCTGCACATCTAGATAGATTCTTCACAGGGACCAGCATAACATATTGACTCCACCCACTGCTTACGTCACTTCCTGTTTGTTGCTGCCGTGTGTTTTGAGTTTGAGCTCCGCCAAGTTAATTCTTTGTCGTCTAATTTTTTATCTTAAAATCAATTTTATATACCATCATTTTCGTTTCTGTGAACCACCAGGATAGACTCTATCTGCTCTGGATCACCTCTAGTCCAACAACCAGGACACATCCAATCGGACTATCAGCAGCTTAAACAAGCCATCATAAAGGAATTCTCAGACCTAGAGTCTGAAAACGGACTAATTGCTGCCCAAGCTGCCAAACAGGGCCGGTATGAAACTCCACATGATTACTACCACAGACTTCGACGAAGCTTACTTCGGACTCGCAAT
>NW_015628862.1:59405-60116 GCF_001515625.1 Sinocyclocheilus rhinocerous
TTACTACCACAGACTTCGACGAGCTTACTTCGGAGCTCGCAATGAACCTGGGATGGATTAGGACACCAGCTTCAAGAGCCTTTTCCTCCGAAACCTCCACCCCATTGTAAGTCACCATTTAGGCATTACAGCCTGCCACACAATGCCTATTCAACAACTGCGTGACCTGACACAGAAGGCCTTTAACAAGCACAAGGCCTCCACCAAGTTTTTGTAAGACCCCACCGATTCTGAACTGCACAAACCAAAATCCAAAGCAGGCACCAGAAGGCACCCCACATTGCCACAATGCAGGGCCCTTCTACAGTGAGCCACTAGTGTTGAAGATTTTAATTAATCAAAATATAAATTATTCAAGTATAATCAATGTGAATATATCCATTTATGTATTAAGTTATTCTACTATTATAATCATGTGTATTTGCCTGCATGTATAGAAATCTGTATGAGAATGGAATGTGCAGACATATGGTGAAGTACATGATAAGCACATGATGGCACATAATGGGGCCCTTATTTTCACAGAACGTAAAATTAAGGCCTTTGACTGCATCGTGATCCCATAACAAATATGAATGAAACCATTAAACACGCCTAGAGAACGAACAGTATATAAGAGAGTACAGAAAAAGAGTCTGGAGATTGCTCCACAGAGTTTTTCTCGGCTTTATTTAATCTGAAGAATAAAGTCTATCTTCTGGCATCAAAACC
>NW_015628862.1:60871-61391 GCF_001515625.1 Sinocyclocheilus rhinocerous
GTGAAGTACATGATAAGCACATGATGGCACATAATAGGTCCCTTATTTTCACAGAACATAAAATTAAGGCCTCATGACTGCATCGTGATGATCCCATAACAAATATGAATGAAATGTATTGAACACGCCTAGAGAAAGAACAGTATATAAGAGAGTACAGAAAAAGAGTCTGGAGATTGCTCCACAGAGTTTTTCTCGGCTTTATTTAATCTGAAGAATAAAGTCTATCTTCTGGCATCAAAACCTCATGACTTGAAGAATGATTCCTTACAGCATCGGCAGAAGCCACCACACTAGCCAGCAGAGGACAGAGCAGTCACCATGGCAACTGATCCAGGTTCCAGACCAACCACTGGCAGAAGCCATGGAAAAGGCCATCCTCACCCTGTGAACACCACGGTATGTCCAACAGCAGTCCACCACAACATCCTCTTCCACACCCTTCACACAGGTGCCAAATAGAGGCTGCACAAGGACAGCTGGACACACCTACTTCTGAGTTACAGGAGCTGCTGACAGT
>NW_015628862.1:65961-67955 GCF_001515625.1 Sinocyclocheilus rhinocerous
ACCCGCGGCTTAAACCAGCCATAATAAAGGAATTCTCAGACCCAGAGTCTGAACATGGACTGATCGCTGCTGATTCTGAACTTCACAACTCCGAATCCAAAGCGGGCACCAGAAGGCACCCAGCATTGCCACAATGCAAGGCCCTTCTACAGTGAGCCACTAGCCAGCAGAGGACAGAGCAGTCACCATGGCAACCGATCCAGGTTCCAGACCAACCACTGGCAGAAGCCATGGAAAAAGCCATCCTCACCCTTGTGAACACCACGGTATGTCCAACAGCAGTCCACCACAACATCCTCTTCCACACCCTTCACACAGGTGCCAAATGGAGGCTGCACAAGGATAGCTGGACACACCTACTTCTGAGTTACAGGAGCTGCTGACACTAGCAAAAAAAAGCTCCTTGAACAAAACCCAGCTGAGGAGTACTGGGAAGGACAAACATCTGACTCCTGGCCTGACGCAACACAGCATCAGCCAGACAATGTTGGATCAAGCATCTTCTGGCATCAAAACCTCATGACTTGAAGAATGATTCCTTACAGCATCGGCAGAAGCCACCACATTTTGGCACCCGAACAGGGACTGGAAAGGAGCAGAGGGTGGAGGGCCACTTTGGGCTGGCTTGACGAACAACATTTTTAGTGGCCACTAAATAATAAAGTTAGGCAGTTTTTTTTGCTTATATAATAAATGTTGTTTGCCAAAGTCAGCCGGTGGTGGTATAGACACTCGAAAATGCTCCTCCAAATTTTAAGAACAAAAAGAAAAAGGGTTTTGATTCCAGAAGAAATAATAGCATGCACTGATCTGTTTTCTGTAAAAGGTGTAAAGGAAGTACAGAGGTCTGAACAGATAGGCAAAAAATCCTGCAGGGTACTGCTTTTTTACTGTGTTGAGGAAGTGTATCAGTGAAAGAGCGAGTAGAACTGACGGGTTACTCAGGAAGAGTACAGTGTAGTCTGTGTAAATGCATGTGTCTGTGTCTGTCTGAGTGTATGTGTGACTTGTGGTTGTATGAGAAAATAAACTCTATATCTGCTGGAGCAAAAGGTGTGTGCCCCTCCTGGACCGTCACTTGAGAGTGATCAGGTCATGGAGACGGACACAGCTGGTGTTGCGCTGGAGAAGAGTGAATGAGTGTATGAGCCCTATCTAAAAAAGGGACAAAGAATGAGTGTATGATGTAGTTAATAATTAAATATAATTTATAAAATAAATAATAATTAAGTTAAATAATTAAAATAAGATATACATTTATTATTTAATGACTTGTCTAAACAGATTAATAAAAAGATTGCACTTGCTTAAAACTTTATATTTAATAACTGAAGACTTCAAAAATGTGTATCTTGTTATCCCTGGGACACAGTATGAAAGTTAATCCACTACAGAGTTGTTGATTAAATATTTAAATATAAAATAATAGGAATTATTTTATGTTGGTTGGGAAAAATTAATTCACCATTGCCAGAATATTCTGAATTATGTGTGGAAATATAGAAGAAAAAATATGATTGAAGTCTTTATTTTACCATATGCATGTCATGCTGTTGTAAAAGGAAGGATTATTTTGTTTTATTGCAGTATACTTAGATAATAAAGGTAGATTACTGCTGCTTTCTGCATTTTGCAAAGAAAAAACTGATTGCTGTTTTTCTGCAATGAAGAACTTGCTTTACTAAAATAGAATAAGGGAACTGCTGTTTTTAACCAGATTAGATTGTTTTTATTAAGGGACCATTGAAAGAAATGGTTGAAAAGATAAAGAAAGAACTTGCTTTACTAAAATAAAATAAGGGAACTGCTGTTTTTAACCAGATGAGATTGTTTTTATTAAGGGACCATTGAAAGAAATGGTTGAAAAGATAAAGAGCAGATTGCTCAGACACAATTTGGTCAAGAGTTTACAAAGATTAAATTTGATTAATGCAGTCTCTGAGTGTTACAATTTCAGATGACTTCTGGAACAGTGCCTTGACAAAGGGAAGCAA
>NW_015628863.1:0-562 GCF_001515625.1 Sinocyclocheilus rhinocerous
GCAGCTGATGGTCACTAAACTGTCCCAGTGTCAGTACGCTCTGCCACTGCTTGTTCCTTATCCATTCACACAGCAGATTGAGTTTCCTCTCTGGACATTCAGACAAATCAACAAGAGCTGGAAGATGAGAAACACCAACAATGAGATCATCAGTCAAATCCAGCCGATCTACAAGGCACAAACTCCAATGGTGTTTTTTTTCAGGTTTAGCGCAGAAACTCCAATGGTGTTTTTCTTCAGGTTTGGCTCTGTGTCTTCATCCAAGTCTCAGCTGATGAGCAGTCTGATCAATGAGAAACACAACACGTTCTTCCACAGGAACTGCCCAGGCAGCAGCAGAACCAGAGTCCTGATGGATGGAGTGGTGGAAATCGCCTGGTTCTGCCCCTCTGGGAAAAACACAGATAAATTCACTGACTGTGTTGCTTTCTGTAATCTACACGGTGATGCAGGAGAACATGAGAAACAGCTGCAGATCCTCACTGAAATGGCCTCAGTAAATGTTATTCTTCTACCCCGACTGGACAGGAATGACAGACATGCAGAAAAGATCCAAAACATG
>NW_015628864.1:0-3984 GCF_001515625.1 Sinocyclocheilus rhinocerous
GTGTGTGTGTGTGTGTGTGTGTGTGTGTGTGTGTGTGTGAGCAAGTTTTGCACAGGCAAGCAGCACTCATATTTTCTGAAAAAACAAGTGTTGTTGTATAGTTACAGAAAAACTTTGTCCAACAAGTTGAAATGTCTTTCACTTCTCTTCTTCAACCACTACACTTATCTTCCTTCTAAATCAGACTGAAAGAGGAATGCTTGTCCTTTGATTGATAATTCAGTGGCCAGCAAAAAGCTTGAAGATGCTGGACTGTTTATTCATCCATCACAGAAAAAGTTGTAGCCTGTCAAGACAAGCTTATTCACCCAATGAGAAGTAATCTTATAAAATTAAACAAGCTTTCACGTCATGTCATATTTTTAAATGTTAGCAGAAAATGGCACAACCACTATGAAAGTACTCTGGAAAATTATATTTAAAGAGCATGAGGTGCTTTACAACTGTCTCTTCAATATGACCCTGCAGTCACACTCTCGAGCGATGTGTTATTTAACACAGCCAATAACGTCTTTTTCACTTCCCCATTGTCGTTTCGCACTTCCTCTGTCCTTACCATGTGACTTTGAATCTAATTCTGGAAAACTCCATTTCAGACAGCCGTGAAATGGCACGTCCACTACACACACCCAAACAAGTTTTGCACAGGCAAGCAGCACTCATATTTTCTGAAAAAACAAGTGTTGTTGTATAGTTACAGAAAAACTTTGTCCAACAAGTTGAAATGTCTTTCACTTCTCTTCTTCAACCACTACACTTATCTTCCTTCTAAATCAGACTGAAAGAGGAATGCTTGTCCTTTGATTGATAATTCAGTGGCAAGAAAAAAAGCTTGAAGATGCTGGACTGTTTATTCATTCATCACAGAAAAAGTTGTAGCCTGTCAAGACAAGCTTATTCACCCAATGAGAAGTAATCTTATAAAATTAAACAAGCTTTCACGTCATGTCATATTTTTAAATGTTAGCAGAAAATGGCACAACCACTATGAAAGTACTCTGGAAAATTATATTTAAAGAGCATGAGGTGCTTTACAACTGTCTCTTCAATATGACCCTGCAGTCACACTCTCGAGCGATGTGTTATTTAACACAGCCAATAATGTCTTTTTCACTTCCCCATTGTCGTTTCGCACTTCCTCTGTCCTTACCATGTGCCTTTGAATCTAATTCTGGAAAACTCCATTTCAGACAGTGTGTCTATGCATTTTCATGGTCATAGAGCAACATGTGACTGCATTCGTCTTTTTCACTTCCCCATTGTCGTTTCGCACTTCCTCTGTCCTTACCATGTGACTTTGAATCTAATTCTGGAAAACTCAATTTCAGACAGCCATGAAATGGCACGTACACACACAAACGCACAAGTTGCTCATCCAGTTACATTTGTGTCTATGCATTTTCATGGTCATAGAGCAACATGTGACTGCATTGTCATTGCTGATCAGACAGCCCGGGAGTCGTGATTTTGGATTAGTCACTGTGAAACCGTTTTGAGGGGATTTAATTCAAGCCGAAGGTTCTGACACACTTACCTAGTAGAGCGTATACATGTACGCCCACACGCACACTCACACAAAAACAAATAAACAGCAAGTTCAGATGAGAAAGCGGGCGCTGGGTGCTAATCTGTGATTAGTGAGGGTCATGGTTTTGAAGTGAATACCCTGGTTTTCAAAGGATTTCTCTAGCTCATGCGTGCCAGAGTCTCCAGAGAGTATCCTAAACAGCCTCTACTCTACAGCCAGACAAACATCACAAGCACCTGGCATCACCACAGGCATCCTGTTTGCTCTCAAATTAACCCTGAGAATAAAAGTCATTTAAACATATCGTTTTTTACACTGTTGCATTTAGTGTTCACTTATAATATTACTCAAGGTTTCTTGAAAAAAAAAAAATCTAAATTAAAGTCTCTTTTTGACCCTTACAGTTAATCAGACTGTTTATGGTTAAGAAAAAAAGATAAATGAAAATCCATTTTACAAAGACATGTTTAATTTTTTAGGAACATGTATCATTAATGGAAACAACCGTGACATTGAAACGGTTGCTTCCTAATAGCACAGCAGAATGAGAATTATGGGAAAACTGATGAGGAAAGTGACCAGAGCACAGGCAAAAAAAGGAGGCCAACTGCTTTAATAATTGAACTCTTCATTAACAAAGCAATTATATTTTTCTTCAGGCCAATTTGGAAGTGATCTGACATTTTTGGCTCTGAAATAGTGGTTCTCTTACCGGATGGGAGTCTGTGGAGTTGGGATCGGCTCCAGGAATTTTCAGATGGAGACTCTGGAGATAATATGTGGTCTGCATCTGCAAGTGAAGACAACAGCACACATAAACATGCAGGCAGCACTCACATCTCATTCAGCAGTACTGACCAGCCTACTATGATCCATTTTCCACTTTTAGAGACATTGTTGCAGAATATTGCTATTGATTGCAATTGAAGAAAATAGCAAGTAGCGATATTTCAGCCAGTAAAAGCAGTTTGGTGCTTCATGGGAACATTCTACAATATCTATTCATGCAGAAATTCATTAGGCATTTTTTTATAAAAGTTAGAGATGTTGTCCTTTACTCAAACCTTAATTTAAGGCTCCAAGGACTAACAATGCCGGATAACCTTTCTAACAGTTGGCAAGTGTCTCAGCAGACAAAACATATGGGATGACAGGGCCTCAAAAGATGACCTTTCGCCATAATTGAAGGAAGAGAATCTTTTTTTCACGTGAGATGGACTACGACACAATGATCCTTATCCCAACAGACCCACAGCAATTTACCATTACTAAAAGCTGCATTCACCGCAGGAAATTACTCAATGCATCCTTAGAGTGGAGAATTTTACAGTGTAATCTTTTTTTTTTTTTAAGTGCTACCACCAGTCTAATCTTCAGAAATCACAGTCTGGAAAACAAATGGGTGACCAGACATCCTGATAAAATTGGGACAGTGTTGATTTTATGAACCAATGTCCTGAAACCCAACGTTACAGTTGAGTTGCAATCATTTATCCTGATAATCAATCTTAGCTATATTTTAATTGCTATAAATAAAAAAATTAAATTCAACTGTGATTTGTGCTCTTTCTATTATGAGAAACCAGCAGCATATGAAGTTCTTCGACCCAATACAACAGTAAGCATTAAAAAAATATCTGTCGTTTCCGCTTTAGAATATTCAGCAGTAGATTGAAAACATTCGCATAATTGTGCAAATGGCGGAACATGGAAATGACTTGCTTTCAGCAAGTCATTTAAAATAACAGCTCATAAAAACAAACCTACTGTACTCAACTTCTGACAAACCATTTCCATTGCCAATTTTAAACATCAGCGGGAGATTCTTGCTAACCTTTTCTTGGCATTACATTTCAATACATTTGTTGAAGGTCAGTTTTGATTCCTGTAATGTGTTCAAACATTAGATCCATTACATCCACTTTCATACAAACTGCTTCTTTATTGTCTTGATAAACTGTTATGAATGAAAACACTTATTTAAACGCTTTAATGTCCATTAGATCAGACAAGCATCTTCTGATAATCTAAATGTGTTCTGTGGGGGAAGTAAGGTAAGAAAAATGGCTGGAAATTTCACTAAGGTGATTGTAAAATGCAGAAATGAGAAAGGCAGACCTTGAAAATATTTGAACATGGAAATGTTGACAAACTGTATTTAAAGATCTGCAAAACACTTTATGAGTGGTTTGACACACAACCTCTGTTTTTCTGTGGTAAGGTGACATAAATTCAGCTGTTACGGCCCCCACGCCGGCTGTTGAAGGAACGCTGCTTTAGTAGTAGAGATGTCCCAGTCTTTATTGCTTGTCCTTTCTGCATTACCTTGAGCAAGGCACATATAAAGTTCTTCAAGGAAGCACCTGTCTGCTCAAGGGCTTTAAACCCACCCATCCCATAAAGGCTCCAAATGGCACAAACCCTTAATATGTCAAAGACAAAATCTCTGCTTATAA
>NW_015628865.1:0-604 GCF_001515625.1 Sinocyclocheilus rhinocerous
AAAGGCTTTTTTCCCATATGCGTCTTAAGCAAGACGCAGTACGAGGTAAGTATTGAAAGGGAACTGTGTCCGTATTCATTTCAGGCTGAAAAGCAACAAAATGTGATTATTTTAAAGGGGAGTGATTTTTTTTTCTACACCCACTGTAATTTGATGTATTATTAGGTATGTACTGTAATAGTTATGTAATGCATATAAGACAAGACCTACATCATAAAATCACGTTTCACATCATTTGTAACAAGGAAGGAAGAGCTACAAATGATATGTAACATGTTTAGGGAATGGAGAAAGCTTTGTAAATAAATAAAGGGATTATGAAATTATTTTATAATATTTCCTGGGGTGCACTTATAATCTTAGTACCCTTCAAGTAATCTTTCATCCCTGATTTTAGAAGACCAAACTAAAGCAGCTGCACTGTTGCTATTAAAGCAATATATCAGTCATACTCTATGCACTGAGATCGAAGTGTTGTGTTGTATCGTTATATTTGACATCTGAAACAAGGTAAGCTTGTTTTCCACTGCACCGCACGTTGATGGCCTGTAGTGCCATTCAGACTGAATAGCAGAACAAGTTATTTGGTGGTGGTTGGTGTGTG
>NW_015628866.1:0-519 GCF_001515625.1 Sinocyclocheilus rhinocerous
GCTTTGTAAAATTATGCTACAGAAAACATCTGCATGACACAGAAACAGCAGATAGGCTGAATGAGATGCAGATTCACTCTCAGACAGCTGGCGGCGCTGATGGAACACCAGATACAGTGTTTCCTTGGTTACCGCTGTGAACACAGCAGCGCTAATTTAAATGCATTATACTGAGACAAAGAAAACGCCATTTCTAAAAACAGCCAGTTACCCTCAGAAACACATTCATATAAAATTCAATGTTTGGATTTTCTTCCTATATTTCGCGCATCGTGAACAGTGATCTTGCTCAATGACTGCTACAATATTTTCTCCTCTTTGTGTTCGTTTTCAGCATCTCTAGCCTCTGTTAACGGCCGTTTACAGACTAATTATAATAATTAATAACGTATTCCATACAAATGGCATTTGGGAAAATTATTGCTGTGCAGTTTGTGTGCAAGCACCGAACAGAAACAGAAACAGCGCAAAGTTGACTTCATACGTCATCCGCCCGGAACTGCTTCCGTTTACAACAGT
>NW_015628867.1:0-339 GCF_001515625.1 Sinocyclocheilus rhinocerous
AATGATAATGAAAGAGTCTGGATAACGCTGCTCTGTGTGTGTGATCTGATCAGTTAATAGTTCTAGCACCGCGTTCACACACGCGTCAGGAGGAATGTACACACTCACCAGAATAA
This sequence comes from Sinocyclocheilus rhinocerous, assembly GCF_001515625.1. Lineage (NCBI taxonomy): Eukaryota > Metazoa > Chordata > Actinopteri > Cypriniformes > Cyprinidae > Sinocyclocheilus > Sinocyclocheilus rhinocerous. The sequence goes on from NW_015628867.1 coordinate 117, forward strand.
ACGAGGAAAACTCCCACGGCAAATAAAAAGGCTTACAGTTAATAAAGAGAGCTTCCAAATTTGGGCAGCACATCTTCTTTAAAACTGTCACGTCTGTACACCAGCCTTCATTGATATAAAAACATAATCCACTGCCTCTCGTTTTCCCCGACGACTCGGTGACACGGTCCGCTTTGAACAGCTGGAAGCCCGATAGATGAAGCGCGCTGTCCGGAATGGCTCC
>NW_015628867.1:457-622 GCF_001515625.1 Sinocyclocheilus rhinocerous
TTTATTTGCTAGGGCGTGGAGATTCGCCAGATGAATGCTCGGCAGTGGAGTCCTAAAACCGCGCTGTCTGAATTTCACGAGTGCACCAGTGCGCTTCCTTTGTTTGCGTCGCCTGGAGCACTTGTATAGTATCGCAGCTCCTCCAACTAAAATGTCCAGTAAAAC
>NW_015628868.1:0-290 GCF_001515625.1 Sinocyclocheilus rhinocerous
TGACAAATCTAATAATTGAATCTGCAATTAGGGAAAGTGGAGAGACCAGATCCAGTCTGGGAATGAGCAGGAATAGTTGATTTGCATGGCAGACATGGAGATCCAGATTTTTTGTTTGTTCATGTTTTTAATATTCAACAGGCAAAGTTCTTTTGTATCTAAATGCAAAAATGTTCATAATTGTGTGAATAAAACAGACTACTGGGGAAAAATCTGAATATTCATCTTGTGACCATCTTGTGATTATTTTAACAAAAGCAACAATAATATAATAATTGTAATAATAATAA
>NW_015628868.1:374-514 GCF_001515625.1 Sinocyclocheilus rhinocerous
TGGCCCTTGGCTTGGTATTGTTGGCAGAATTCGGCCCTCGGCGAAAACTAATTGAGGAGCCCTGCTTTAAACCATTCTAGGACAAGAAGACTCATGCACTGTTTTCTGTCCTGCACACATAGGGGCATAGCCATCATTTC
>NW_015628869.1:0-2354 GCF_001515625.1 Sinocyclocheilus rhinocerous
CACACACACACACACAGACACACACACACACACACACACACACAACGCAAATAACACCAAGTTTTACACTAGTATTGTAACATAATTGCAAAAATGGTAGTACAAAATAGTTAAACTTTGAAGAACTTTTTTTTTTAATTGTTATGATGTTTTAATAATGTCTCAACATAAATCTAATAAGCCATTGAGTGATCATTGTAGCCATCTAGTGGCTGTAGTTGTAATGTCATGTTATTTTATTTTATGGCAGCAATCTACCACTAAACCATAGCACATTGACCATGTTATCTCCATGAATGAAAGTTATAATTTACATAAAAAGTCGTTATTTTATTTATACCAAACAAATAAATAAATAAATAAATAAATAATGCATGTTATCATCTGGGCTATGGGGAAACATCCTAAACCTAATAATCCAGAAAAATTAAACGGAGGCTCCAACATCTATAAGAGTACTAACCATATGCTTAACCACTGTAATAATTATGAAGGGGTCCTTGGAAAAATGTTCTCCCATGTAAGGGGTCCCTGGCCCCAAACAAACAGCGCATAAGAGTTAAGATCTTTTACACCAACTACACTTAATGTTATTCATTCATTATGGTGTTCGTTGTTGGAGGCTGACAACAGAAACCTAGAAGTTTTCCATTTTCTCTGAAGAGTATTATTACGTCATGAGCTAGCATTGTCTGTTATTTTTTCTATTACTTGTTTTCTTTTTATTTATTATAAAAAAAAAATAATAATAATAAACTTGCTACATGTACTGCTTTATACTAACCGAGGCTTGTCACAGCACTTATATTATTATTATTATTATTATTATTGCTCTATAAATTACTGGATGGCACAGGATTAGTTTGTCATACTTTCACTGATCCTCCGTATCAAATGTAGAAAATACTAAATACACTAATAACTGAACTTTAAAGGTCATAATCTGTTTTGTGTTTTTCTGTTTCTCTGTTGTACAATAGTACATGTGTTTTTTTATATACGTTTATAATAAGTGCATCACTGTGTCATGACTTTACTTTAAGGGGCTCATCATTACTAACTCATTATTAACTACTCATACACAAGCATCAACTCAGGACTTGTTAATGTGTTATTTTGTCATGTGTGTACTTGAGGGGGCTCCTCATCAAACTCATTAACCCATAAGAACCCGCGGTGACGCAGGTGTCACAAACACTGGTGATTATCTGGAAAGGTCTTTTTAAAGTAATATCCCTCTGTTCACTGTTATCTACTTACTAAATCCAATACTAGTACATGTGCACACACACAAATACACCTGCACTAGTACAACTATAGTATTCAGCACAGTTAAGTGTTGTGTGGCTCTTCAAACAGTCAGAGAGCATGTCTGCATGGAGACTGAACTGAACTGATACCCAGCAAACATCCCCTGACCCTTTTTTTTTTTTTGAACTGATTCTTCAGGAACTGTTCCACAAATGTTCTTTGTAGGTTTTTTTTTTTTTTTACTGTGTAAGTTGCAGTAGGTTGAGTTTGATGGGAACCAGAAAAACACAAAACAGATTATGACATTTAAAGTTCAGTTATTAGTGTATTTAGTATTTTCTACATTTGATAGAGAGGATCAGTGAAAATAATGACAAACTAATCCTGTGTCATCCAATAATGTTTATGAAGAAACTGCAGACATCAGTCATTTGAATGATGACAATATTAAATTGTTTAAATTTATTTGATAGCCAAAATATATTTTATTCCTTCTTTTAGGAACGGTTTGATTTAGTTAACCCTTAAATGTTGATCAATTGTTACAAACCTCCCTGTTTGTCTAGGGGTAAGTGAGGCTGTAAAAAATAAATTAAATTAAATGAATAAGGTAACTATGGAAACAAACAAGGTAGGAAAGGCAACAAGGGAAACAGGAACTAAACACAGGAAGTAAACACAAAATAAATAAGAACAGAAAAACACTTCAACATAAAAGTCCTTAAACACAAAACTACAGCTGATATTCATGATTAAAAGCTCTCGAGTGAGAGAGTTCAGCACAGATGAGTTTTGTCCTGAAGTCAGAGAGAATGAAGTGACTTACAGATAATGATGTTAAATGAGTTCATGAAGTCTTCAGATAATGTGCTGAAGTTGATTGAGGTTCAGCTGCTCCTCATATGAGGTTGTAGTTGGAGGTCTTCAGCTCTTCTTCAGCAGGAGCTTCATTCTGCTTTCTGTGACGAGTCAGAGGTGTTTGTCTGAGGACGAGACGGAGCCAGAGCCTCCAGAAAACACTCAGATCAGAAAACTAACGACAGGACAAAACAAATGTTATAAAATATGAGTTAAAATAATGAATATAATTATTTTTATTAAAA
>NW_015628869.1:2400-4356 GCF_001515625.1 Sinocyclocheilus rhinocerous
TCAGCAATATTTCTATTCTGGTGTCTCTATTGTCCTCTGCATGAGAGAGAAGCACCAAACCAAAGCCTTTTCAAGTCCATTCCTGATGTAACTCCAAATTTAGCATTTCAATGAACATTAATTTTTGTTAACTGTTAATCATATGCCATAGATGTAATAATTAAAAAACAAACTTGTCATTTTTACTCTATTTTTGTTTTGTTTAAAGTGTGTGAGTATCATATTGTGAGATCAGTATTGTGTATCGAACAAATCATGACATGAGTGCATCATTACACAATATTATTAACTAATCTACTTTAGTCACTGTCACTATGATTACAGCTGATATTCATGACTAAAAGCTCTCGAGCGAGAGAGTTCAGCACAGATGAGTTTTGTCCTGAAGTCAGAGAGAATGAAGTGACTTACAGATAATGATGTTAAATGAGTTCATGAAGTCTTCAGATAGTCTGCTGAAGTTGATTGAGATTCAGTTGCTCCTCATATGAGGTTGTAGTTGGAGGTCTTCAGCTCTTCTTCAGCAGGAGCTTCATTCTGCTTTCTGTGACGAGTCAGAGGTGTTTGTCTGAGGACGAGACGGAGCCAGAGCCTCCAGAAAACACTCAGATCAGAAAACTAACGACAGGACAAAACCAAAACACAACAAACATTATGAAATATGACAAAAAATAATATGTAGACCGGATATGAATATCAATGTTTCATTTTTTTTTTCCCCCATTTTTTACAAATATTGTTGATGCAATTACTAACTAAAAACAAACTAAATATTTAATTTAATGTGTTTTTTTGTTTTGTTTTTCTCATAAGGAGGTTTTGAGTTTATAACATTGATCTTGAGACTGTGATGTTGTTTCAAACAATATCTACTCATATGTGTATTAATACAGAGAGACCAAAACCTGTAGTGAAGGTGACTCCAGATCAGCGTGTGTTCAGAGGAGAGACAGTCACTCTCACAGGTGACATACAGAGAGCAGGAATGTCTGTTTAATGTTCATTAAAACTTCTCTTATTCTGTATCGGCCACAACTCACATCTGCAGAGGACTGAAACAATTCATTGTCTAAGACCTGTTCACATCAAGAAAATAACAATAAGAAAAATACTTGTATTTGTGTCCTCACCAATGAATAATTATGTTCTGTTTAATATGAGTGTGTGCTGTACAGTAGTCTTATCGTCTGCCTCTTTAAATGCTTTGTTCTTTAAAGCAGGATGATTCGGGGTTGGGCTGTTCACCAGCTCTTCATCATTTTCATTTTAAAGATTATTTTTATTTTGGATTTTCATGATTTAATTATTAGCTTTTCATCAGCTCACAAGCCCCCTGCAAGTTCCCTCATGAACCCCAGTTTGGTTCAACAACAAAGCCAAGATGCCTGCAGGACATCTGACTCTCTCACTTGCGGTTTATACTTTTATACAATTGGTCTCGAAGCGATCATTGTTCTCAGTTATCTAATTTGCAGGTGTTCTCCTTTTCTGTTGTAACCAAACACAGCTTTAGACCCAAAAGCAGAACACAGACTAAAAATGATGCAAATAAAATTAATGTATTGCCAAAAGTCAAGCAACACAATCCATCTCTCCTTTGCTGTTGAAGATTGTTGGCTGAGGTGAGCTGGAAACCAAACAGGCCAGAGATATGTTGGTAGAGCAGAGAGAATGTTGATCGGGCGTGGCAGGCAGAATGCAGGAGGAGTGAGGTCTAAAGCACAGGAGAAACAGACCTTTACTGTTAAATGCGATTGCCGTTATTATTGAATTTCATTAGTCCCAGCAATGATTTATGAGCGGTTGTTCACAGAAAAGTGAGCAAGACACAACAGTTACAATATCATGATTATGGTTAAATAAGAAAAAAGACATCTAACCATCATAACCAAATTAGGCTACATTTATTGTCATATTAATATCTCCATACACATCAATAGATATGACATTAAGCAC
>NW_015628869.1:6819-8881 GCF_001515625.1 Sinocyclocheilus rhinocerous
AATTAAATTCTAATCTGACTCCATTTTATTACAACCTCATATTTTGGTTAGAATGCCAATTATTATTGATCATTTATAGTATAATTTATCTAGACAGCTGATTATTCTATTTAACTCTTTAATCTCATTGAATCTATGAATATTCATATAATACTTTGAGTCTCGTACCAGCTGAATATACGGATCTCATATTCACAAACTCGTCAGTCTTGGTCATTAGACAGAGGCGACTGACTAATATTCTAGAAGGCCGTACATAGAATATATTGTTCTAGAATATATTATTTAGTCCCCATAGATCTGAACACACTTAAGGTAAGACTATTTAACCAGAGGTCATGACCATAGAACCAAGTTGACCAACTTAACTTCCTCTAATGGTACTTTATATAATCATGCCGTGGTTTTCCATGTACACTTAGTTAGAATAATATTACAGTAATCAGAGGTTGAGGCTCACCCTGTTTAGATTAGTCAACAACACTGTTGTTCTGAACAGAAAAACCCATTATTAGCTTCTACAGTCTAAGTATACATGACTAATGCCAATGTGTTAGTCTGAGCTCTAAAACATAGTTTTAGTCCATTACTAACCTGAGCGTAGATTTGCGGTGTTATGGATTTAACGTAATCTACTAAAGTCAATAATCTCAGAGTATGTCAGAATAAAGTCAGGTAAATATGTATTATGCCAATTACAGTCAATTCAGAGATATCAAATGAAATCAATACAAGACATCAAATTCTCAAAGATAAACCTAAGAGTAAAAGATACATACCTGACTTTCAGAAAAATACATAGTATGGAGCAAGTAAACGAAAACGAAAACTAATAGTTGGTGCTTTGAAGAAAAACAGACAGGCAGCGCAACGTGATAATTAACAGAAAAAAGATGAGAGCACGCATCCTCTCTGTAAACAATATAACACTTTAGCCTAGCATCTTGTGATCACTCTGCCAGGCTTTCGGACAAATGTGGATAGGCTAAATCACATCCTACACCCGCTTATAATTCTTCTTAAAAGAAAACTTCTTTACTGTTAAATGCGATTGCCGTTATTATTGAATTTCATTAGTCCCAGTAATGATCTAACCATCATAACCAAATTAGGCTACATTTATTGTCGTATTAATATCTTAATACACATCATTAGATATGACATTAAGCACAACTTGTGTAGATTTATTTAGAAAAAAAGGCTTGACTGCTTCATTTTGGCGTATATTTGTATACTTTTTACCATTTAATCAATCTCAGCATGTGTTAATTTTGTGTTGCTAGATGTTTGCCGCACTATGACTAAATTATGTCCAAGTCTTTCTTTGGCCTGCGCTCTGGAAGTGATCTGTTAATTCTGCTAAACTTTAATTAAAACTGAAACTAAACTATATAAAAACTAAATAAAAATGTGTTCACAAAAAAAAAACTAAACTAAAACTAGCAACATTATTAATTAAACTAATAAAAACTAAACTGAATTTGAAATCGATATAAAAAAAAAAGAATTTAAAAATTAAAAACTATAATAATCTTGGTATGGAGTGTATAGACACACTCCACACTACAGGCTCATCTGGCTACAGAATCACCCTGATCTTCTTGCAACATTTCCTTAAGTACTCAGACCAAGACAAACATCCTCCAAATGGAGACAGGAACTAACAATTGGAATCTGCATCGATCAAGGCCAGGCCCGGATTGAGGGCCAGTGTTGTCATGCCACTGGGTTGAACTGTTCCTAGCTGCCTGCACTCAGAGCAGCCCCACTCTTTTTATTTATTTTCTCGCAGGCCATATTATTATTTTCACCAGATCATATCAGTAACAAATTCTCAATTGATAACTAAAATAGACTGTGATAATTAATCATTCTTTTTGCGCAAATCGTTGTTTTATTTGTATAATAATGTTTTCTAATTTGAGTGGTACGGGTAGGTTTTCACGGGAAATTCGAGCACAACACTGCGTCATTACGTCACGTCTGTAAACATAAAGTTGTCCCGGTTACTAGGCTGTCGCATGTGAGGATCCTGCAGGTGGCAGATCGTTTATAGCCTTTT
>NW_015628870.1:0-1238 GCF_001515625.1 Sinocyclocheilus rhinocerous
GAGAGAGTGCAAGAATTCTATGAAGAGTTATATAAGAGGGGAGGAATAGATGAGGGAAGTATAGATGAAGTATTAGAAAGCGTATGGAATATTCTAAATAAGGAAGATGGGGAATGGTGTGATAGGGAGATAGAGGAGGAGGAAGTAAAAGAGGCAATAGGGGGGTTGAAAAGTGGAAAAAGTCCAGGGAGTGATGGGATCGGTATTGAATGGTATAAAACATATAAGGAAGGGGTAGCACCCATTTTAGTAGAAGTGTTCAAGGAGATAGAAAGAACAGGGACAGTGCAAGATAGAATGGTAGAGGGAGTGATAGCTTTGGTGTATAAGAAGGGGAATAGGTTGGATATAGAGAACTACAGACCAATCAGTTTATTAAATGTGGATTATAAAATATTGACTAAAGTTTTAGCGAACAGAGTGAAAAGAGTGATAGGAAGTATAGTGCAACCAACACAGAATTACAGCATACCAGGCAGGGATATAGCAGACACAATAGGGACAGTTAGAGATGTGATAGAGTACATGAAACGAGATAAGAAGGGAGGAATAGTATTAGGGATAGATTGGAATAAAGCATTCGATAGGGTAGAACACACATATTTATTTAGGGTATTAGAGAAGTTTGGATTTGGGGTGAAAATGATAGGATGGGTGAGGAGACTATACGAGAAGGCAAAAAGTTGTATAAAAATAAATGGAGTGCTAACAGACAAGTTTAAGGTTTGAAGGTCAGTGAGACAGGGATGTCCCCTGTCTGCAGTATTGTATGCCATTTCAGTAGAGCCTCTAGCCACTCTAATTAAGAGGGATAAAAGAGTAGTGGGTATTGAGTTGCCGTATGGAGGGATGTGTACTATAAACCAATATGTGGATGACACTACAATCACAGTGAGGGAAGCAAATAGTTTAAAAAGAGTTTTAGAGATAGTGAAGAGGTATGGGAAGGCATCAGGGGCAAAAATAAATGTGGATAAATCAGAATTAATGTATATAGGGGAGGTAGAGAGGGTTGAGGTAGGGGTAAGAGTGGAGGAAAAATATATAAAAGTATTAGGGGTATATTTAGGCGTGGAAAGCAAAGAGGCAAGAGATGTGACTTGGACCGGGGTGATTAACAAAATAAGAACAGTATGTGCAGCATGGAAAGGAACGAAATTAAAATTAAATGGGAAGAAATAGTAGTAAATAGACTGTTGTTGTCAGTATGTGTGTATGTAATGAGTGTAATGGAAATG
>NW_015628871.1:0-186 GCF_001515625.1 Sinocyclocheilus rhinocerous
TATGCAATGAATATAAAACATTCAGTATTAACGCCTGTATAGCTGTTGTGCATGAGCAGATAAGCAAAGCACGCTGAGTGAATTGAGCGCGTGGCAGCGCAGATGCGTGAGCTTGTCGAGTGAATATCCCTTTCTCACAGACATCACTGGAAAGTTTGTAGTTCGGTCGGATATGTCAAAAAGAAG
>NW_015628871.1:224-651 GCF_001515625.1 Sinocyclocheilus rhinocerous
ATTTGTGCCAGCTGGTAAGCAAATCACGCTGAGTGGATTGAGCGCGCGGCGGCACAGATCTGTTGTGTGATCTTTATTGATGTTCGCTCACTTAGCACGCATCATTTGGATTAAAACAAAATCGTAAATATAAGACAATTTATAGGGGCATTCACTATAAACGTCATTTATTTTCACCCTTAAGCTTCATGAGTGTTTCTGCATTATATGAGTGGCTTTGGAAAATAAATTGCTGCACGTCTCAGATGAAAAATTCTTCTTCTATTCTTCTGACTTCTATTTATGGAAATATCACAGTTAGGAGATTTATAGCTAGTGGTTCTGCATTTTTACAGCAAATCGCGTGATTACAGTACTGAGCCGCTGCAATGGAGCAGCTCTAATGCTATTAAATTAAAGATGATGTAGGCTACCATAGAGAGAGAGA
>NW_015628871.1:877-1015 GCF_001515625.1 Sinocyclocheilus rhinocerous
ACCCAAAAATTCTTCATACAGTGGACTACCAGTAAAACTGATACAAATTTGGGACCAAAGATTATTCAGACCGAGCAGACCGAGTAACTGAATTTCAGGTTTTCATGAAGCTGGGTGACAGCATGCCCAGGAGACTAC
>NW_015628872.1:0-579 GCF_001515625.1 Sinocyclocheilus rhinocerous
ACTCTTTTTCTGAGGTCCTCTTAGAGATCTCCTTTGTTAGTGACATGATTCACTTCCACAAACATGATCAGACTTCGATAGATCCCTGTTCTCTAAATAAAACAGGGCATGCACTGACACCTGATAGTCATTCCATTAATTAAAAACAGATGGACTCCAATTTCACCTTCAAATTATCTGCTAATCCTAGAGTCTCACATACTTTTGCCACTCACAGATATGTAATACTGTATAATTTTCATGAATAAATAAATAACAAAGAACATATTTTTGTCTCACTGGTTTGATTGGGTTATTTTTTGACTACTTTCAGGACTTTTTGGCTCACATATGACCCAAAACATAGTCATGAGGGTCAATTTTTTTAAATTGAGATTTATACATCAATGGAAAGCTTATTTATTCAGCTTTCAGACGATGTTTGATGTTTTGTTAGGATAGGACCATATTTAGCTGAGATACAACTATTTGGAAATCTGGAATCTGAGGGTGCAAAAAAAAAATAATATTGAGAAAATCACCTTTAAAGTTGTCCAAATAAAGTCCTTAGCAATGCATATTACTAATCAAAAATGAACA
>NW_015628872.1:630-944 GCF_001515625.1 Sinocyclocheilus rhinocerous
TGTACAAAATATCTTCATGAAACATGATCTTTACTTAATATCCTAATGATTTTTAACATAAAAGAAAAATCTATAATTTTGACCCATACAATGTATTGTTGGCTATTGCTACAAATATACCCGTGCTACTTATGACTGGTTCTGTGGTCCAGAGTCACATATTTATGCAGAAATATAGAAAATTCTAAGGAGTTCACAAACTTTCAAGCAGCAGTAGTTTAGCGTTTGTCACATGACTTAAACTAAGTACCATTCTAAATAATTAATGATGTGGCATACAAGTTCATCTGTTGCAGTTATTTAACATAGTGTAA
>NW_015628873.1:0-1222 GCF_001515625.1 Sinocyclocheilus rhinocerous
ACGATAGGGGATATATTCACACGTTATAGAAATGAAAATGATGGTATAAAATTGATTTTAAGATAAAAATTAGACGACAAGAAAGGTACACTACAGTGCATCTGTAAGCTAAGTTACATAAAGGCTGTATTTTTGCATAAGCAGTGTCATCTATAGGCTAACCAAAACTTAACTAAAGCTGAAACACATATTAGAAATAATAATGTTTAGAACGTACCACGTTACAAACATTTACACTTGAGCAGATATTTGCGGGGTAACACTTTATTTTGATAGTCCATCTGTTGAGACGCTACGAGTTATTTGTAGCCATTCAGTAGTATATCAACAGTGTATCAGTTGACATTAGGGCTGTGACGGTATGGGATTTTTCTTACCGCGGTGAAGACGCAACAAATCACCGCGGTTTGGTGGTGTAACGGAGCCGACGAGACGTGAGCCGTGAGGATCCATGTGCAAGCTTTTATTTATAAACATGGTCAGAACACAGGCAGGGTCAAACAATGGCAAACAGGTATGGTACAGGCAAGACACGAGAATAATCCAAGAGCAGACGAGGGTCTGCAAATGACATTCAGAGGGCTAGACAGAGAGAGATAATACAGGTACACGATAATAGTCCAGGCAGGGGCAAACAGAGTCCAAACGGCAAGATGACAGGGCAATCCAAAAACAAAGGCAGAGATATATACACGAGAAAACAGGCAAGGCAAGACTAGACTAAGCTAAACTAGGAACTATGAAAAAGACAAAACTATGACAATAAACTGGCAAATAACCTACTGGAAGCTCTGTAGTTTTTCTGTATAGGCCTATAGATAAAAATATTAAAATTACAAACACACAATAACATTTTAAGTTACTTCCATTTCTGAAAAAAAAGAATGTAGGCCTAGTAATTGATGTTATAAATAAACACGCCTGATTTTTGTTTTAATTATCCATTGTACATAAAAAAAATAATAATTTGCAATCAAGACTGAAAAAAGCCAGAAGTGAATGTAAACCAGATTTGGTCCAGACTCTGTTGCTATCTGTGAAGCCAAGCATAAGAATAGCCTACTAATGTAAATTTGTTAACCCACAGTAACACATTTTAACAGATTAATCGCATATTTCCGTTTGCTGCATGCTTTTAAAAACACAATAAAAATATAGGCTATATATATATATTTTGAGGAAAATTTAAAAAAAGATACGTCTCATATAAGTTGCATTTTCA
>NW_015628874.1:0-782 GCF_001515625.1 Sinocyclocheilus rhinocerous
ATCCAATGAGCAGTTTGGATCCTCCAGTTTTTCAGAGAGCAGCTTAACTCCTGAATCTCCTGGGTGATTGTAGTTCAGATCCAGCTCTCTCAGGTGTGAGGGGTTTGAACTCAGAGCTGAAGACACATAACCACAGCCTTTCTCTGTCACCATACAGCCAGACAATCTACAAATACAGCAACAGTCCATGTGACATCAGACATCTCTTACACACATTTATACTTATGACCATTTAGGAATAATTAATGACTGAAATGTCTTAAGGTTTACTTTGTTAAAAATAAACGTATCCATCATTAGAAATGCAATAATGTCACTATCAGTACATGATGTCAATTATATAAAAACAAAACAAAACAAAAAAGCTAAAAGGCCATGTAACATTGAAAAAACACCAACAACACGTTGGCCGGCGACAGCCCATGACATCACTACCGGTGCGATTATAGTATAAATAGGCACCGGGAGAACATGTCATTCTCTTCTTCGTCTTCACTGACTGATTTGTTTGAAGCGTGCATTTCCGTGGTAAGAGAAATCTATATTCCTATCATTATGGCAAGCACTAGCAAAGCGTTTAAAGGGTGTGTGCATCCACGTCGTCGTTATTTGACACCTGATGACACACACGATCTCTGCGTTGTTTGGGCAAAGAGCACACACGTGATGTCCTTGAGGGGGCAATCCACGTTCATTGTGAGCGTATTTTAATGAAAAGCTCTGCTCTCGTTTGTCTCTCTTTTCGAGGAAAGGGGGGCAGCCATCTGCTTCCCGCGGCTCAG
>NW_015628874.1:1633-1789 GCF_001515625.1 Sinocyclocheilus rhinocerous
CGGTGGTCGAGAAGTTCAGGGAGGCAAAGGCGCGCTCAGCGGCCTTCAGTCCTTAATTTCACGATGGTTCAGGTCTAAGCCCGAACAGCATAGGGGTCCTGGTCCATCTCAGTCTGAGGATCAGAGACGGCCACAGAAGGCTAGTGTCGTGGCTCG
>NW_015628875.1:0-1053 GCF_001515625.1 Sinocyclocheilus rhinocerous
TATATCAGGGCTCCAGACTGCGACCAAATAGTCGCATTTTGCGACAATTTTTTCCTGCTGGTGTGACTAAATTTTTTTTAGAAGTCGCACTGGTGCGACTATAATTTTAATTATATTTAAAATTAATGCGCAGGCGATTACGTTAAAGGCTCATCCAATCACTCTCCGTTTTCGCTTCCCCTCCACCGCCATTCCATCATCCTCTCAGGTACACATGCTCACTCAAGGTTATCAAAGCGCGCTAAAACGCTTGTCTCACTGACTGTCATTTATTAGAGCTCATGATGAAGCTCTATTACCTCATATTTTAGCAAAAACGCCTCAACGTCTAAAGACAGTATCTCAGCCGAAGGAGAGACGGCAGATCCAGACAAAGAACAAGAAAAGGAGCAGGCGAGTGAAGGGCAAACTCCGGCAGCTAAAAAGAAATGTGTTAAATTCTGTACACAATGGCTGCGAGAATTTGAGTGGCTAAGGTACAAAAAAGAGAGTAAGGAAATGTATTGTGTATACTATATTGTATACAGTGTGGAGCTAGCGCAGAAAACACAAAATTTGCAAAAGGGTGTTCAAACTTCAAACATGAATCTATAAAGCTCCACACTGAGAGCATAAAACATAGACTTTGCAGAGATGCCTGTATGGCACGAAGCACAGGCCCTCTCGCCGCCGGCTTTAAGCGACAAGAGGCTGCGAGTTGAGCCTCCGAGATGACTGAACTTTTGGCAAAGTTCAACACGGCTTATCGTATCGCAAAAAGCGAGATGCCCTTCACAAAGTTTAGGTCCGAGATAATTCTTCAAAAGAAAAACGGAATTTCCATCAATCTCAATTCATCGGTGTCATTGCAGACACAATGAAAAGCAAGAGCGCATGAACTTGCCTCAGCCCCATTTATATCGTTCATAAACTTTATAAATGTAACATTGTTTCTAGTTCATCTAAAATAAAATATGCTATATAAGCAAATATTCTCTGTGAGAGCAGAGCCCAAAGCTTGTGGCCAGGGGTGTTCGGACTGGAGTTTGCTTAAGCAGAGGTTCTGCTTAATGA
>NW_015628876.1:0-903 GCF_001515625.1 Sinocyclocheilus rhinocerous
CTGGAAGCCCAGGTACTTTGCTTCAAATAGGCCCAGGTGACATTTGCGGGGGTTGGCGGTGAGCCCAGCCCTGTGTAGCTCCATCAGCACCCTCCGCAGACGGTCTAGGTGGTCTTCCCAACGCTCGGAGTGGATTACCACGTCATCCAGATACGCTGCCGCGTAGGACTGGTGGGGCCGCAGCAAGATGTCCGTCATCCGCTGGAACGTGGCGGGAGCCCCGTGCAGCCCGAAGGGAAGGGTCCGGTATTGCCAGTGTCCACTGGGGGTGCTGAAGGCTGTTTTGGGTTTGGCAGTTTCGGAGAGGGGTGGAGATGTACCGGGCCCTTCCCAGGCGATCCAGGAGCTCATCCACCCGCGGCATTGGGTAGCCGTCGAACTCCGAGACTTCGTTAAGGTGGCGATAATCATTGCAGAAGCGGAGGGTGCCATCAGGTTTTGGTACCATGACGATAGGGCTGGACCAAGGGCTGTTAGATGGTTCAATCACCCCTAACTTCAGCATCTGTTGGATTTCTTCCTTAATAGCCTGCCGACGAGCCTCTGGGACTCGGTAGGGCCGTTGCCTGATGATGGTTCCTGGTGATGTGTGGATCTCGTGATGGAGGACCTGGGTCCGCCCGGGGATCGGGGAGAACACATCGGGGAACTGGCCGACCAGGCGCTGCAGCTCGGCCTTCTGAGCCGCCGACAGCTGTGGGCTGACGTCCACGACCACCGTCTCCACGGTGGCGAGGGCGGCGAGCTAGTCTCTGGCGATGGCCTTGGCGATATCCTTTCGAAGGGGCACTGCTTCTGGGTATCGGGTGGCATAGTCGACGATAACCAGGATGTGTTCGTGACCCTGGGCAGACTTAAGCAACGGCCCCACGATATCCATCCCGATGCGCTCGAAGGGCACCT
>NW_015628877.1:0-233 GCF_001515625.1 Sinocyclocheilus rhinocerous
AGCCCTTTTCCTCACTCTGGATGTGTACAGTTCTTGGAGGGTAGGTAGGGGGGCACCAATAATCCTTTCAGCAATCCGAACGGTTCTCTGTAGTCTTCTGATGTCTGATTTTGTAGCTGAACCAAACCAGACAGTTATTGAAGTGCACAGAACAGACTCGATGACGGCTGAGTAGAACTGCTTCAGCAGCTCCTGTGGCAGGTTGAATTTCCTCAGCTGGCGAAGGAAGTACA
>NW_015628877.1:365-510 GCF_001515625.1 Sinocyclocheilus rhinocerous
ACTCTACTGCAGCCACAGTGCTGTCCATGATGGTGAGTGGGGGAGTGCAGGGGGGTTCCTCCTGAAGAGCACGATCATCTCCACTGTTTTGAGGGTGTTCAGCTCCAGGTTGTCAAGACTGCACCAGACAGCCAGCTCTTTAACC
>NW_015628878.1:0-4139 GCF_001515625.1 Sinocyclocheilus rhinocerous
GCGAGTACTGGAAAAAGTGGTATCGGTGCATCCCTAATAATAATCTTTATTTTCTAACTCCTTTAAATGTTACATCTCAAAGCGCTTTACATAAATAAATAATCAAAATGCACCATTAAGGATTATAAAATAAGCAAAAAGAGAAGAAATACTCAAAACACTTGAAAATAAAAAATGGAAATAATAAAATAATTTTCAACCAACAGAAATATAAAAAATTATTCAGAGCAACATATCGACCATGAACCTCACAAAAATCCTAAAAAAAAAAAAAATTTACAGCCACAGTTTTAGAAAGGAATTGTTTATTTATTTGGTATGAAATATTGACTTTAAATTAAATATGAAATATTGACTTAAGAGTTTTGGCACACCTGACTGAGTGGCATTGTTCTAAAATAGGGTTTTAATTCTCACATGATAAATTAGCCTTGGACAAGCGCGCCGGCGCATTCACTAGGATTATTTTCTTATAATAGCATAAGAACTTAAATAGTTGTTTTTGATCACAATAGTAGAACATCATTCATATCTACTTTTGTATATTAGGCATCTTAAAAAGTGGAATTGAAACAGTTGAACAGTCAAATCGAAAACAAAATATAAAACTTTATGCAAATATGCATGAATGACCACTTGTCACTCAAATCGTTGTTTTTAATGAACTTTTAGTAAGACTAATGAAATCAGCGTGCTGACTTGACTAGCTATAGAAGCCTACATATCGTCAATGCCTGCGGAAAGAGCAATATAGTGCGTTTACAAATAATGAAACCGTAAATGGGTTTTCCAAGTCCTTTTTACTAAATATTTGTGTGAATTATATTTTAAAGTGATATTCTAATATAAATAGGCTATATCAGAAAACGAATTCCTGATTAGAGATCTCTAAAATGCAGCTATATTGAACATAGCACCTGATGACTAATTTGCTATTTTTTGTTCCCTTTCATTTTGCTTTATTTGATGTTTGATTCATCGCGGTTCCCTCTTACGTCATACTCTGGGGTTCTCTTAGGCATTTATGCACATGCGCACTCTTCAAAAACAGCACTTATTGAGGATGCGCAAAATACATAGATTAAAATGCATTTATATTTACATAGAATGGAAGATATAGATCTAGGCTGGCTATTCCAGGCAGAGTACTAGCACCTACCCTGAAGCCAAAGGCAAGAGACCGGAAAGAATCGCCTGTTTCCAAGTATATTTATACCATGTGGCCTGCTCTGCTTGTTCAAGCTGTGTTCCCCAGCAACAGGCATGGCTAAAACAAACAAAGGAGACTCTAAGCCAGGGGTGTCCAAACTCTGTCCTGGAGGGCCACTGTCCTGTAGAGTTTCGCTCCAGCCAGCTCCAACAGACCTGCCTGGAAGTTTCTAGTCTGCCTGGTGAGACCTTGATTAGCTGCTTCAGGTGTGTTTCATTGGGCTTGGAGCTAAGCTCGGCAGGACAAGGACCCTCCAGACCTTGATTAGCTGCTTCAGGTGTGTTTCATTGGGCTTGGAGCCAAGCTCGGCAGGACAAGGACCCTCCAGGACTGACTTTGGACGCCCCTGCTCTAAGCCTACCGCTAGGTTTAACCCTAACTTTACCCGCAAGAGGTTTTCTCAAGCCTGTGCGAAAAGTGAGGCTCCGTTTCGCGCGTGAAATTTGGGCACTTATGAAACTCCCCCGGAGTTCCGTGTCCGTGTCTGCTTATTGGGCCCCAAAAGACCCCTATGACCACGAACCACCTGTGAAGTTTCTATTGAATAAGTTGCAACTAGGACGTTGGGAACACAGGGGTCAAAAGGTCGCAGGGCCTGACACGTGCAACTTATCCCATTGATTTTCATAGGTGCTTGGTGTACACCCCGCGGAACGGCCCCGATTCTAATTCTGTGGCCCCTCAGATGGTGTGCAAAGTTTGGCGTCTGTAGGACCACATTAAGCGCTCGTTCGGCCTAGCCGGGGATGCCATGGACTGATCATTTTCCTAGAATATTTTTTTCGAATACTTGCCGTACTCCGAGGGGTACGGGTCTCAAATATGCAGTGTGTGAGGGCGTGAGGAACGAGCATACGAACCCCCCGGTTTTTGCATCAAGTTAAAGGCTTTTTTGGCCGAGTCAAACAGGAAGTGCCCACGTGCAACTTATTTGACACGACCCAGATAGGCTTTCCGTGGACAGTGCATTTTTACGCAAACTAAGCCATTTTATGAACTCTAATGTACATGAAACTGCTGGATGGTGTTTCCTCGACACTGTACTGTAGGTATCATTCAATAAAATCATCGTAGTTATGAAATATGACCCGTTACTCTATCGTCCATGGAACACCTGCATAGGTCCCGTCAAATAGGTTGCACGTGGGCACTTCCCGTGATTTTGCCGAGTCATGCAGGAAGTGCCCACGTGCAACTTATTTGACGGGACCTACGTAGGATTTCCGTGGACAATGCGTTTTTATGCAAATTAAGCCATTTTATGTGCTCTAATGTACATGAATCTGCTGCATGGTGTTTCCTGAGCACTGTACTGTTGGTATTACTCAATAAAATCACTGTACTTATGAAATATGACCTATTACTGTATCGTCCACGGAACACCTGTGTAGGTCCCGTCAAATAAGTTACAGGTGGTCAAGTGACACGTGCAACTTATTTGACGGGACCTACGTAGGCTTTCCGTGGACAATGCATTTTTATGCAAATTAAGCCATTTTATGTGCTCTAATGTACATGAAACTGCTGGGTGGTTTTCCTTGAGCACTGTACTGCAGGTATTACTCAATAAAATCACTGTACTTATGAAATATGACCTATTACTGTATCGGAACTGTCCACGGAACACCTGTGTAGGTCCTGTCAAATAAGTTACACATGGGATGGTCCTTCACGTTCAGTCCATTTCTGTGGTCAATCATCAAAGAATCCACTAATAAACCTATTTAGGCTGATCCTCATCTCCTCCCGAAGCACCTAGAGGTGTTAAATCCTCAGAATTCCACTGACCACGAACAGCTTATTTTTTTATAATGGGATAGATTGTACGTGGGACGTCCAGATCTCTGCTTCTGGACATGATATCAAGCTGAAACCCGCGTCCCTGTGGTGAGTTTCAAGGAGATTGGAGAAACTTGAAAATTTGACCCCAAAAAACTCAATTGGATTGAGGATGTCCCACCTGCAATCTATCCCATGATGAATAATAGGCTGTTCGTGGTCACATAGGTGATCAGGGGGATAAATAGTCTGTTTGTGGTCACAGTGTTTAGATTGCCAGTGGACAAATAGGCTGGTCGTGGTTGTATAGGTGGTCAGGGGACGAATAGGCTGTTTGTGGTCACATAGGTGGTCAGGGGGACGAATAGGCTGTTCGTGGTCACATAGGTGATCAGGGGAATGAAAAGGCTGTTCGTGGTCACATAGGTGGTCAGGGTACAAATAGGCTGTTCGTGGTCAGTCTATAGATTGCTGGTGGACAGATAGGCCATTCGTGGTCACATAGGTGGTCAGGGGGACGAATAGGCTGTTCGTGGTCACATAGGTGGGCAGGGGGAGGAAAAGGCTGTTCGTGGTCACATAGGTGGTCAGGGTACAAATAGGCTGTTCGTGCACATAGGTGGTCAGGGGGACGAATAGTCTGTTTGTGGTCACTCACTTAGGTGGTCAGGGGGACGAATAGGCTGTTCGTGGTCACATAGGTGGTCAGGGGGACGAATAGTCTGTTTGTGGTCACAGTCTTTAGATTGCCAGGGGACAGATAGGCTGTTCGTGGTCACATAGGTGATCAGAGGGACGAATAGGCTTTTCGTGGTCACATAGGTGGTCAGGGGGACGAATAGTCTGTTCGTGGTCACAGGTTTTAGATTGCCGGTGGACAGATAGGCTGTTCGTGGTCACATAGGCGGTCAGGGGGACGAATAGGCTGTGCGTGGAGGGCGGGGCCCGGCGTGGTACTTGGATTGGAGGTGGACAAATAGGCCGTTGGTGGTCACATAGGTGGTCAGGGAGACGAATAGATAGTTCGTGGTCAGTGGGCAGGGCCCGGGGGAGGTGCCCGGACGGCCAGGACGGCTAGGGGAAGCGATCTGCCACATAGGCTGTCAGGGGGAGGTTTTGGCTGTCCGTGGATGCCCAGCCTGCCCAGCCA
>NW_015628878.1:8126-14848 GCF_001515625.1 Sinocyclocheilus rhinocerous
CTGTTCGTGGTCACATAGGTGGTCAGGGGGACGAATAGTCTGTTTGTGGTCACAGTCTTTAGATTGCCAGGGGACAGATAGGCTGTTCGTGGTCACATAGGTGATCAGAGGGACGAATAGGCTGTTCGTGGTCACATAGGTGGTCAGGGGGACGAATAGGCTGTTCGTGGTCACATAGGTGATCAGGGGAATGAAAAGGCTGTTCGTGGTCACATAGGTGGTCAGGGGGACGAATAGTCTGTTCGTGGTCACAGGTTTTAGATTGCCGGTGGACAGATAGGCTGTTCGTGGTCACATAGGTGGTCAGGGGGACGAATAGGCTGTTCGTGGTCACATAGGTGGTCAGGGGGACGAATAGTCTGTTTGTGGTCACAGTCTTTAGATTGCCAGGGGACAGATAGGCTGTTCGTGGTCACATAGGTGATCAGAGGGACGAATAGGCTTTTCGTGGTCACATAGGTGGTCAGGGGGACGAATAGTCTGTTCGTGGTCACAGGTTTTAGATTGCCGGTGGACAGATAGGCTGTTCGTGGTCACATAGGTGGTCAGGGGGACGAATAGGCTGTTCGTGGTCGGAGGGCGGGGCCCGGCGTGGTACTTGGATTGGAGGTGGACAAATAGGCCGTTGGTGGTCACATAGGTGGTCAGGGAGACGAATAGGCTGTTCGTGGTCAGTGGGCAGGGCCCGGGGGAGGTGCCCGGACGGCCAGGGGGCCAATGAGAAGCGATCTGCCACATAGGCTGTCAGGGGGAGGTTTTGGCTGTCCGTGGATGCCCAGCCACAACCTATCTGACGCGCCCTGCGTAGGAGGTCTGCGTCCAGGAGGCTGACCCACAGATTGCGACGAAGGGCGCTAAATTTCGAACCGTCTTTTAAGCGCTCCGCGGACCCCCGCCCTCCGGCGATGGCCTAGGCGGCGCAAGTTTCTTCATCTTTTCTCAGCCAGTGGCGTTCTCCGGCGTTATCTTTCCTTGACCAATCACACGTCGTATCTTCATCTTCGGTCAGCCAGTCGCAGCTAGGGAGTTTTTTTATTCTCAGGTGTTTAACTGTACCCCGCGGGACGTATATTCTGTGGAATTAAACTTAGATAAAAGTGAGGTAAGATAAACTACACGACAACCTACATTTACCACAATAGACTTACGCATATTTTCCTGTATTTTATGGTCCATTAAGGTGTTGTTATGATCTATGGCAATCGTGATGTACTATTGCAGCACTTCTCGTGTTACTGTCTTTTACGATGAACTGTCTGCATTAACATCAACAGATTAACATTTTTCTAACTTTTTCTAGTATGTTATTGTGCATTAAGGTGTTCTTTCGCGATCTCAGCATGCTAGTATTTTGCATCACTTTTCATATTACTATTTCTTATGATTTACTATATTGACAACAACAAACTACAACAAATTCATATATCTTTAAAAAAATTTCTTGTACTGTATGATGCTTTACATTGTTTGTTTAATGCAATGATCAATTATATCATGATACTGCATCACTTCTCATGTTACTGTCTCCTACTAGATTTGTGGATTTGTAGTGTTCATTGTGTGATTTAAATGTTGTCATATTGCTAATGTTGTTTAGAGTGTGTAACTGTTTATAATACAGTAGCCTTATGGTCAAGCCATGTGTTAGTGTTATGTTACTAGTATATAAATGTAGTCAGTATTTCTTAACTAAAAAGACTAAACATGTTTCAAATGTCCCAGAGATGTCTAAAAAGTCACACAAGGCTTTAGGGGACAATGAGTGGATGTCTCGTCTTCGGCGGTTTGCCAGCACAGGGGTTTGGCCCTCTGAAGCTGGAAACAGACCTGCTCCCCGTCAGAAGAAATGGTTTGACCTGTTTCATAAGGTATGTGCTGACAAAAATTAATAAGAAAACAAGCTTGAACACATTTAACATAACCTAGAGGTCTATATTTGTACAGATCGACAAATGTCCAATGCAGGTCCGTGGCCAGTCAAAACTTTTTGGTGGACCTCAGAAATGTCTTTGTGGATTTCATCCACCTAAGGTATGCATTTCAGACTTTCAGGTAATCATCTCTTTCATGTCATGTCGCTGTAGGTCTGCACAACCATATTTGTGATCAAACTCATATACTTTAAATGTGCTCTGCTGTGGGATGCAGAAATAGTTGTTGGAATATTTATTTTTATTTATTCTTTTACCAGGCCGCAAGTGCTCCACCTCCTGCCACAAGTGCTCCACCTCTTGCCACAAGTGCTCTACCTACCTTCACTCCTACTGCTGTCCCGGCCTCTACCTCAGCCCCAACCATTATATGGCCTGCACCTTCGTTATCGATGGTAATTCATTATTTTGATATTTGAATACATTACTTACTCCACATGCAATTATCTCTGGAATGTCCCCAAAACCTTTTATTGCCATATTGCCTTTTATTGGATAGAATATTATTTGTGTATTCTTCAAAAGGGAAATCATATCTTTGAATTTCCAGCACATGTATAATTTTACATGAATGACTGTTCTGTCATCTCCCTTTTTTTTAGTTTACAAAGTCACATTTGGTGGATCCATTAGTTCGGCAGCCAAACCTAATGTAAATGTACCAAGGCGGATTCAGGTAATTAAAAAAGAAAAAACATAATATGTTATGTCATTATCATCATCATTATTATGCTCAAGTTAATAACATACAATATGTGTCTTTACAGCCTGGTAGTCATAGTCCGTCTCCTTCAGCCAGTTCTTCATCTGCATCCAGTCCTTCTCCTGCAGCCAGACCTGCTATTTCTTCCAGTCCTGCTCCTTCAACCATTCCTTCTTCTGCAGCCAGTCCCACTCATTCACCCAGACCAGCTCCATCATCCAGAGCTGCTCCCTCATTCAGTCCTGTTCTGTCATCTGTTCCTTCTCCTGCAGCCAGACCTGCTCTTTCATGCAGTCCTGTTCCTTCAGCCAGACCTTCTCCTGCAGCCAGTCCTGCTCTTACAATCTCTGTGAGTGTCCGTCTTTTTGTTGCAGCATGAGGCTCATTTATTATAGGGAGTGCATTTCACAAAAAAGGGGGGAAAACACATTTGCTTTCTCAATAAAATTACAGTAACACTTTACAATAAGATTTCATTGTTAACATTAGTTAAATACATTAGTTAACATGAACAAAGAATGTACAATACTTTAACATCTTAGCTAATCTTAATCTCAATATTTATTAATATATTTTTAAGATCAAACGTTGCATTTGTTAACATTAGTTAAAGCACTGCAAACATGAATATGTGCTTTTTATTAAGTAACATTAACAAATATGAATGAGGGTTGTAAAAAAAAAAAAAAATATATATATAGTATATATACATTACATCTCTAATCTTCATTGCTTTTGAGTCAGCAGGAGTATGTTGACTCTTCTATGCCCAGCCCTGCTCCTGTACCCAGCCCTGTTTCTGGACCTTCAATTGCTCCTATGCTTGGCCCTGCTTCTGCGTCTCAGCCAGATCAATTTTGGCTGCCTGTGGAAATGAGGAAGATGATCCCCACACAGGATCAGAAGTGGATTGCTTCTGCACTCTTTCATGCTGGCAGACTTCGGACAGACTTGAAGCTCTGGTATGAGCCACCATCTCCTTCCCTCATCTACCACCAGGCTCCAACACCAGACCGCTTTTTTAATCACAGGCTTCTGGTATGGATGCCATACCACTTGTGGAAATTCAGACTGTCCTGTCCTGCATGTGGGAAGCAACTGACTGGCTATGGCATCCACAAGAGAGCACGAAAGGTTTTGGACATCGACAGGTTCTACCTTATGGTAACAGAGACTCTCAGGTGTACTGTTTGTCGCCTGAATTACCTGTCTACCAGTCAGACTGTCCTGGAGCAGCTCGACTTGCCCCACAGAAGACTGTTCCGTCTGATCCTGACACAGAAGTGAGTTACAATCTGCACACAACGAACAGAATATTGTAATGAGTTTGTAATAATGACATTAATATTTTATGATTAATAATGTAATTTCAATAGTGTATATGCAGAAATGTGATATATAATGTAAATGCATCGCAAAATGAACGTTTTTATTTTTATTTTTAGCATGAACTAATAATTGAAGCAAATTTTCTCTTTCACACAAAGGTATGCGTGTGACATTCGTGTCATACGCATGCTTAGGGAGCGGACACTGGGCAATAGTCCCACCAGACTAGCAAAACAGCTGAGGGAGAATCATGGTGAGGAGTGGCTTGACCGCTTGGCACACTATATGGAGGAGTGTGCTGGTTTCACCAACCGCCCTAGCCTCCAACCTGTTGTATGTCAGAAGCCTCCAGAGCCCTTGGATGTCCCTACTAGCAAGTGGCTGCTGTCTGTTTACGGGAGGGACATTATCAGCCGCTTGGACCACATCAAGGCCAGCATAACCTCCAAGTTTGGGACCATTTTAAAAATGGACTCAACAAAACAGGTAATTGGTTGACATTATTAACTTTGAAAATAAGTTGTGTTATGCTTTAGTAATATTCTTCATGTTGTTGCCTATAGATCACAAAAAAGTTGGCAGGCACAGCCAGGGGAACAGCGCAGTGGGTGACTTCTGTTGGAAATGAGAGAGGCCAAATTCTCATAAGTGTCCTGACTGCTCAGGAAGGGGCAGGACTGGACACCATGGTCTCTGGCCTGATTAACAGGTACCGCTAGGCGGCCATGGCTCCACCAGTGCTGCTGTACATGGACTCTGGCTGTTGCGTAGAGAAGAGGCAGAGCAAGCTACAGGCCAGGTTCGGAGGATGGCCTGACCTCAAAATCAGGCTAGACATCTGGCACTTCATGCGTCGGCTGGCAGTGGAGTGCACCACTGATGCTCATCCTCTCTACCCAGTCTTCATGTCACGTCTCTCGGCATGCATTTTTGAGTGGGACCCACTTGAGAGAGCACCTGCAGGAGGAAGGTGTGCCTGTCATCTCCGATAACCTGGTGAACCGGCGCATTACAAAAAAAGAGCTAGCGGTCTATTGCCGTCGGGGGACCCATGGTGTGGAGTCCACAACCCGCCACATTGACAGGCTTCTGCAGGAGCTGATGGGGGAGAAGGGGAGAGATCTGATGGGTGTTCCTCTGCTGGACACAGTGAGGATGGAGCACATTTGGCGTGTTCAGAAGAGGCACGTTAAGTGCATCCAGGGAAGTTAAGTGTAGCCACCAAGGGAGGGATAGTTCTCACCAAGTACAGGTGTGCTAGGGGCTCAACCTCCCTTGAGTCTTTCCACTGCCACCTTCACAGGTTCATTCCAGGTTTGTGACTCTTTGTTATTGCTGTATAGTACAAATGCAACACAATATAATGTCTCTTTATATTTTCTGAAAAAAACTCATGAAATAATACTTTCATGTAAAACTCATAATGCCAAGGCACTCGAAAATATAATAAAAAAATAAAAGCCTTTATTCTCACATCACACCGATGCGTTGCGGCTAACAAGCCTTCATCAGGGTGTCAAACTGCAAACACACACAGAGTCCATTTAAACAATCAATTAATCACATGACAAAGTTACCTGATAATGTGTAAAAGCAGAATTATTTTTCGTAAATATAATTATACCCAATAAATTCAAATTATTAAAGTAGGAAAAAAATCTCAAGATAATATCATAAAATACAACATAGATCCAGAAAACAGTTACAAAAAAGGAGAAAAGTCTAATTCTCCATTTAAACCTGGAAATTGAGTTGCCTTCAATGTATAAATCCAGAAAGACTCTCTGTTGTTACTTTTTTTTATCCTATCTTCTTCCCTTATTGACCTCGAAACATGCTCTATACCCACTTGTTAGCCGCAATGCGTCACTGTACTTGTGAGTTGTTTTTAATGTAAAGCCATGTGAGAATAAAGGCTTTTTATTTTTTCACTATATTTTTGCGTGCTGTGGTGTTATGTTTTTTTTTGATGAATTAAGAAATCCCGCATCCAAAGAGGACCTATTTATGGACTTTATACCACAGCAGCACTTTTTGCATATTTTTTATGTATTGTAGGGTATCAGAGCGAATCAGACACTTTAAGATTCGATCAGATTGGTGTTGAACAACCCAAAGAGCCGAATTCCACAAAGAGGCCCAAGACAACGTCATAAATCTGTCCACGATACCCAAGGACTTGTGAGCAACTAATAATTTCTATGCATAACTCTATATTATGTATGTAACCCACACATTTGACTATCATTTTCTAATCACTTATTGTGTGTATTTTGAATAACTATTGAATAGTTTATATGATTATATTCATGTTGGGTATGTATGAGTTTGAAAATCCATGCTTTAAATGTTTCTATCAATCAATTCTTTGTGAAATGTATCATATTCTTGTTATAGAAATCATGTCCAAAATTATACTCTGCAAGAGCGGGAAAATTCGGACCATGTGACTGGGACACCATCAAATTATGCTTTTAGTCATGTTTTTTTAGCTTCTCATGGCTTTTTGCCATTACTGTTGCGTTCTTTGAGCGCCGTTCCACTTAGCCACGATGAGAAGAAAACCATCTAGTCTCGTTACTTCTATTCTTCTACTTGAATTTTTTTTCTTTTCCGTTGAGAGTTTCGTGTTCCGAGTTAAGTTTTGCCGCAACTCTGTGTCTCCGAGTTCACCTCGAGTCTGTGACCGACCGCTTCAAAACTTCAACCAGCCCACAACTCCGCATCTTCAGGCAACGCCCAACCACTGGCTCCCAAGA
>NW_015628878.1:15094-16702 GCF_001515625.1 Sinocyclocheilus rhinocerous
CTCCGAGTTCACCTCGAGTCTGTGACCGACCGCTTCAAAACTTCAACCAGCCCACAACTCCGCATCTTCAGGCAACGCCCAACCACTGGCTTCCCAAGACGTCACTTCAACGACTACTGAACTTCCATCCAATCAGCAATCTCGGGAAACCCCCTTTCTTTAAGGACTACGACAACAAAGGGAACCCGCTACACAGGCAACGCAAGTACCTCCAGATTCTAGCTGAACTGGTGCATTTAATATCAATTGCAGTATAATCTAAATTGTGAGCATAAACCAAGTTATTTAATCTTTTCTACTGCTGCGGATGAAATATGAGAAGCTTCTGAGTCGAGACTGTGTGTGTGTGTGACATAAGCAGCGCGGCCGCTTGAATGAATGAATGCAGAGAAGGCTGTAACCCAAGTCCGACTCTCCATTGTTAAACTGCAGTAAGTGAACTTAAAGGTAAAGTCTTGTTACTGTGAACAGGTAAACATACCTGGCAATAAAGCTCATTCTGAATTCTAAAGTTAACATCTGAGATCGTACAATAAGGTCAAAATTGAGCGTGTTCCTCATTTTTCTGTAATGTCTTGTTTATAGCTGAATTGATGTCATTGCGTGTTCCAGTGCCTTTCAATAGCTATACTCCGGACAGGGAATCTCAGTCACCGTTAGCTGAACGGAGCTAAACTGCAGTAGTTAAAAGGGAAATAAATCGGTGGATAAAGAATAGTTTTGAGCGTGTTCCTCAATCTATTTATCAAAGCCTTATTATTCATAGTTTGATTTGCCAGTGCGTGTTCCATTGCCAAATCAAATGCTATTCGACTCCCTGGGTTAAACATTAGAGAATAATGCTTGCCTGTTTGTGTCTGTTCACAAAGTGAATTTAATCTCACTTAACACTGCGTGTGTCCGAGAGCGATTTGAATGGGAGTATTTTTAAAGCTTGATCAAGTAAATTTAAACTTTGTACCAACAGCGAATAAAACCTGTTGTGTTTACATGTCTAGAGAAACTGGCACGGAGATTTAAAGATCCGCTGAGATCGTTATCACTGTTTCCCATAACTGCAGCAAGCTGCTATTTGAATGAAGTTAAATTTAACTCCGAACGAACTGAGAGTTTAAGCGCCACATCGCAAAACCAACTAAAAGCGGTGTTGTTATTTGTACAGTGTACAGTATTTGTACTTGCAATGCAACCATTCACATGCTAGTCCACTAGTTTGTTTTGGTTGCCACAGTTACGATCGTGACACGGAAGTCTTAACCTACTTCCAGAGCAACTCTGAACTGCGCACGTGCAGCACATCGACGCTATTGTAAACAAACTCCACGGTGCTGCTAAGCTAACAAAACGGTTGTGTTTACATTGAAATCTATGCTAAAGCCATTAGCCTCAAAGGTTAGCGGTTAGCATTAACATCCAGTGGTTGAATGCAGTGCCTGTTTTGGCAACGCTAAAGTGATTTAACCCTTTAAACACCTCAACTAATACACTTTGGTCTCTTTCTTATTTCTCCCTTTTCTCACTTCTTACCACTTTATCTTATTTTACTAGAAAGGGAAATACTGACTCACAATTATTAATTGTGCCAAATCCAAATTTAATTAAACATTA
>NW_015628878.1:16796-19908 GCF_001515625.1 Sinocyclocheilus rhinocerous
TAAAGTGATTTAACCCTTTAAACATCTAAACTAATACACCTGTTGGTCTCTTTCTCTCTCTTATTCCTCCCTTTTCTCACTTCTTACCACTTTATCTGCATTTTACTAGAAAGGGAAATGCTGACTCACAATTATTAATTGTGCCAAATTCAAATTTATTAAAACATTGAATTTATTTGGAATCATTCAAATTTTTCCCTCAGATCATTTCATATGATCATTACTTCTAGTATTCCCTCTCATGCCTAATCATTTTAGGTACGAATAAGCCTTGAACTTTGAAAGTTTAAGTAAACTTATTCTACCTAATTGATCCGTTACCCCTATCAATATATTCTATTCAGACTTACACTTACTCATATTATTGCGTTTTACCACTCTTTCTTCCTGGTTTGGTTATACACTTAGCCACTATTGTTTAACTTATTGATTTCCTTCTTTATTTAATTTCATTTTTGCTTATTTTGCCCATTTATTATTTTTTTTAATTTTACTTTGTCTTAACATTTCCTTTCCTCTGTGTATCCTAGCTTGGGAACGACACACTTGAGCCCTTAGAGACAGTGTTATCCCTCACTACGAGTTCAAATAAATTAGAAAGACAACTCAGGTGTACGGTGTCAATCCTGTCAGACTAAGAAAAGAGATAAACATTATTATTGCATTCTTTTGTCTAAAACAGAGATCTAATAATATTGTTTACCTTCTTGATAACAACATTCAATAAAAAAAAAAGAATTTCTCTAACTGAAAAAGGAATTGTTTCGTTTCATTGAATTGTTTTCACCTTTTTCTCTTTTTTTCCTCTTCCTCATTAGAGTGACAAAGTCTTCGCATACCTAGTCTACTTAGACACCCTGAGACCAACACAGTCATCACCACACTTCACTAGTGGTTCACAATCACTGACACAACACTTAGTTGTCCCACCACACATAGGCTTCTACTCCACACAGATCTGTGTCAGTCTCTAGGATGCAGAGAGCCAGTCTTCACTGACATACAAGAAAAGGGGGGAGACAACACAGACTGAAACAGATCTGACCACACATACACTACACCATTAACACACACAACATTACCTACACCCAGAGGTAACCACATCTACTGATAACACATTCAGCAAACATTTTCTGCACACAAGTAGAATATCCAAATTTTAGCGTAACATAAAGTTACATCCACCATGAAGAAACATGCAGCCATCCTCACAATAGGTAGAACACCTGACACGAAGTTAAGGTACATGACACACTAGCTGCACGTGACATCCTAGCTCAACAGTAGTTGTAAGCCATGCTAGGAAAATCCACAGCAGCTTTGTTTTGTTTTGTTTTGTTCTTCTTTTACCTATCCTGATTCCTTCCCCTCTTTCCTTAGTAGGTGAAACACCTAGACACCCTGCAAGGGTCAAAGGTCTGATATTAGGATTGACTCACCACACCTAATATCCGCCAGTAATTCTAAACTGAATGGAAGCCAGAGAGCTCCATACACGATAGGTCAATTAATTTCATTGCAAATGATGTTACTAGAAAATTAACGGTAAACGTTCTAAATTAAGACAACCTAGAAGAACCAAACAAAGTTATCCGCAAAATTTGATTGACGAATCAACGTACGGAACCAAATTAGAACAATTTCCAGATTGAATTAAAACATATTCAATTTACTAAACTAGTTTGACTAATTGAACTTTACCACCTGTACCTAAATAACCTGATGCCTGCACCAGTACAGTAACAGTTATGGAGGTGTCTTGTTGTTTGCTGTGTTTGTCTGCTTCTTCTGCCTTTGTTTCTCCAGCGCTCGCCGATGTCTTCAACTCAACACATCTCCGATCGAAGGGGGGTATGTAGGATATCAGACCGAATCAGACAATCTAAGATTTGGTCAAACATGGCTGAAACCTGAGGAGCCCAGAATTCCACAAGAGGCCCAAGACACAGGATGTCGTAAATCAGATCCTGGCCCCAAGCCTGAACCAACTAGCAGCTTTGAGTAGCTCACAGCATTTAAACAGAAGAACACTTATTGACAATTCCAAGGAGATTGTCAATTTTGGGGCAAGTTATCAAGAATAATGGCCAAAAGAGATGCACAGCGTGACCGTCACATGGTAACCAGTGATGGCAATCACGAGCTCTTTGGATGCTCTTTGGATTGACTTCCCCCCACCTAGAGGACAAGAACCAGACTGAGATTCCTTAGGAGACCTTTTAACCTCGCTGGTCTTCACAGAACATATCCTTACGTCCACAGAATGGCACAGAAACTGCCTTTCCATGTATATATGCACCTAAATGGCGCTAAAATCTTAAATCAGAATCAGAATGAGCTTTATTAGCCAGGTGTGCGCAAACACACTAGGAATTTGTTGTGTTTTGTTTTTTTTTACCAGGTGCTCCTGGTACATACACACACGCATACATACAAACATTCATACATACACATCTGACATGAGAACAGAAAAAAAACATTTAAATAGTAAGACTTAATAAAAAATAATGTGTATACAAAAAATAATGTGTATGAATCTGGAACAGTAGATTTATGTACAGATTTGTGCATTTGTACTCTATATAGAACTGTATAAATAAGAGATATCCATATGTATTTACATAATACTTGAGAAAAAGGCAATAATTAAAGATGTAGAATGAATTACGGAAATGAATTACAGAACACAGGTAATGATTCATGTGTTAGCTGTTTAAACTGGAGATGGCATTGGGGAAAAAACTGTTTTTATGCCTAGATGTTCTAGTGCGCAGGATGTTTCCTGCCCGTTTCTTCGCTCTGGAGTTGTTCAAGTCCTGAAGGTTGGGCAGGTGCACATCAATGATCCTTTCTGCTGTCCTAAAAGTTTGTTGCAGTCTTCTTATATCCGATTTGCTGGCTGACCCAAACCAGACAGTTATAGAAGTGCACAGAACTGACTCAATAACAGCTGAGTAAAACTGTGTCATCTGCACCAGCTGTGCCTGTAACTTTTTCAACTGACGAAGGAAGTACAACCTCTGCTGGGCCTTTTTCACAATGGAGTCAATGGAGTCAAAAACATGGACGTAGTGTCCGTGACGTCACCCATAGGTTTCTGAAGAGCGTTTTT
>NW_015628878.1:21408-24661 GCF_001515625.1 Sinocyclocheilus rhinocerous
AAAGTAAACAGCGCAAATGCTCATTCAAAAATATTTAAATACACCGCATCCTGAGAGCGGCTTCATGATGCGCCAAAATGATACACAATATTAGAATGTTTAAAGGCGTGGACACGAAAATCGCGGGAGCGAAACATGTTGCGGGAGCAGGCGGCAATGGTCAGAGATTCAGCGGGAGTGGGATTAAGAAAACAGCCGAATCCCAGACATTTTGGGCAATTAAGAAATCCCGGCCGGACGCATTTTTGCAAACTATCTTTACTGCGGTGAATCCTGGACATTTTGGGCAATTAAGAAATCCTGGCCAGATGCATTTTTGTAGGTCCGGGGAAAAAAGAACGTATGGTCACCCTCATTTATTGCTAATCGATGTATTCTTTTTAAAGTAGCGTATGGAACATATTTTCTGCCTCATTCTGTGACAAGAAGCCTCATCAGTTCACAAAGGAAGCATTTGACTGGTGTTGTGGAGTAAAAAGGTTATAATTTTCTCTTTTGTTGGACAACAGGTTTAGAAATGTGAATACAAGGGAGGTTTAGCTTTAGGCATTCTAATTTAAGCTTGTTTAGCTTAGTTAATGGTAGGCTAACTGCTGCCATCAGAGCAAGTGTAATTACTGCATTCACGCGCTCCTCGGATGCTGTCATTTCCCGAGTTGTGCTTTTAAGTCGGAATGTGAAAACAACATGGACACTCTCGTTACTACTAAGATGTGTTGGATTTGTATTATTAGAGCTTTCCGACTTGAGTTCACGTGCATTTTCTCAGTCGGGAAATTATTTACACGTGTGCTGCCAGTGATGATGCTTCTTACGCCCGTTTCGGATAACCAGAGAACAAATATTTCAATCGATCGCTCAGGCATGGCACCGAAATCTGCATTCGGATTCGGTTCCAGTACATACCGGTTACATAGGTACCGGTGCCATATTGGTACCGGGTTTCGGTACGCAACCCTAGTGCTAACACACTGAATTTTCAGTTGTATCTCCTGGAAGGCCCGAAGAGGTGGAACCAAGACCGTGCCACAGTATCAGTCACCACGAAACCCTCCCCTCTTTTCACCTATGCAAGGCAGATGGTGCAAAGCATCAACACCAACAGCCTAGATATTTTTGGAGAGAAGCTTGTGCCCACCTTCCAATCTCCTGCACAATACACTGGTGAGACTCTCACAGTCCATTTTACAGGACAGTGTTTTCTGTTAATGAAAGTGCTAATTGTTTACTAAACTGCAATTTGTTTTTTTAGGAGAGCTAATTGGAGTGAACTGTCTGCTGAGTCAGACAGGGCAACCACTTCAGTCAGTGGATGCTGACTCTGAGCAGACGGACCAGCTGCTGGAGGAAGTAAATGTAGATGAGCAGGATGAAGGATTTGAAGACGACCTCAGTGAGGATCCTACACTGAGTTTCCTCCTTGAAGATGAAGCTGACTGGAATCCACCCACAATTCAGCCTTCTCATCCCTCCTCCCAGCCTGCTGTTATCTCATCTGACTCTGCCTCCTTCCAGCCGTCATCATCCCAACCTTCATCCTCCCAGCCCACATCCTCCCAGGCATTATCCTCCCAGTCTGCTGCTGGCTCTTCCCAGCCCACATCCTCCCAGGCTTCGTCCTCCCTGTCTGCTGTGGCTACATCCACAGTCCAGTGTGCACCGTGTTAGAGCTAAGCTAGGGAACAATAGTCTGTTAAAGGGTTAGTTCACCCAAAAATGAAAATTAGGCTGCGTTTTACTAACCCCCGATGCATCCTAGGTGTACAGTATATGACTTTCTTCTTTCAGACGAATCCAGTCGGAGTTATATTAAAAATTGTCTTTGATCTTTCAAGCTGTTTCATGGCACTCAACGGGTGTTGCATTTCTTCAGTCCAAAAGACGTGAAATAAAAAGCACCCTTCCATAAAAAAAAGTGTCTCACACGGCTCCGGGGGTGAACAAAGGCCTTCCTCTAGCTAATCCATGCGTAGACAATTTTTAATATAACTCCGACTGGATTCGTCTGAAAGAAGAAAGTCATATACACCTAGGATGCATCGGGGGTGAGTAAAACGCAGTCTAATTTTCATTTTTGGGTGAACTAACCCTTTAAGGAGGGGGAGAAATGGAAGGAGGAAGAAGAGAAAAAGAAGGAAAAAAGAGAGAAAAAAGGAAAAAATTAGGAGAAAAGAGAAGAAAGGGACTTTATCCCTTTGTCCTCCAAAGTAATGTTTTTGGAAGTGTATGTTTACAATAAATTATTTGTAAAACATTTTTTTTTCTATTTTCCTATACATTTATATGGGAGAAAGGTTGATCACAAGGTTACCGGTTCGAATCCCACTGTTGCCAGAAATTAAAGTTGTTACTCAATGCTGTAAATCACTGTTTTTCATCAGTAAAAATCACATAAATGATGTCCACATGAATGAAATTATTTCTAAAATGACAAATGAACATTTTATTAATTCTATATTGCTGATTGTTGATATTTTATTCACAGTTCTGAGTTTTTGCACTTTTAGTTTAAATATATTTCTGCTGCAGTTATTTTCTAAAAATTATAGTAAAAAAGTCCATTTATTTCTGAAAGAATCCTCAAATTTCAAAATTTTCAAAAGTGCCTATAACCCTTGAATGATACTGTAGAAAAGTAAAACATACAAAAAAGAGTTATTTTATCATGACAAAACTTTTATTTTTCAATCAGTCATAGCCAATTATTCATTAATTCCTTGAATCATTCACATTTTTATTCTTTTAGTTATTATTGCATATGCAAAAGAACAGAAAGATACACATAAATAATATTTTCCATTGTCCATGGCTCTTGTGCATTCATTGCAAGTGCAAAAGAACAGAAAGCACAGAACAATACACATAAATAAAACTTTCCAATGTCCATGGCTCTTGTGCATTCTTTAAACATAAATAAAACGCAAGTTCCCATGTCTCTTGTGCAAAAAACAAAACAAAAAAAAGAACTATACACATAAATAAAACTTCAAATCAAAGATCAGTGTTTCTTTTTTTTTCATTTCGTTTTTTTAATATCCTCCAACCACTGCTCCTTTGGTACAGTCTCTACAGAGGGGCAGTATATAATGCCCTTGTATTGGCTATGCCCAGTCTCCGCTGTCCTGAACTGCCCGCATTTTTTGCATGTGTTGTGCTGTACTTTGCGAGTCAGTTTTCGAACCGGAGCAGCAGCAGGAGCAGGAAGGGCAGAGGAGAGGCTGGCCCTGAGAGCCTGTGGAGCAGCAACTAGGAC
>NW_015628878.1:25000-27232 GCF_001515625.1 Sinocyclocheilus rhinocerous
CAAAGAGTGAAAAATTTAAGGGGGTCTGAATACTTTCCGTACCCACTGTATATATATATATATATTAAGCAGCACAAATGATATTACAGTTTTTTTCTGTCTTTTTGATTAAATGAATGCAGGCTTAATAAGCCTTTCAAAACCATTAAATAGTCATGTGTCTAAACTTTGACTAATACTGTACACACATGACTAATTCTATTTCAAACATTCCATACAGATAGAATGCAACTTTAATCAGACTTCCATGGTTGGGTTTGTTGATGAGAATAATAAAAGAAAAGACTCTTTTTCAAAGAGATAATTGAAAACCCACAAACCAAAAGTATTATGTAACCAGATAAGGGGATGACAAACCAGTGTATTCAGCAGGATATGTGTGTTCATTCACAGAAAGGTCTTTCTATTAATTAATTAGAGAAGAGTCCATTTTTATGGGCATCGTGCGTCTTTCCTAAGGGTAAATAAATTGTGAGTTTCTCTGCCCGCATTCCTTTGGGCAATAAAACCAGTGATATCAGTCTTGGTTGCCATGGAACCAGAGGCCTGTTCTGCCTTTCTGAGGTGTTAAGACGCATTTCGGGGGGAGGGTGCATAGACCCTCATATGGCTTGTTAACTGAGGGGTGTTACAGAGTATTTGTTAAATATAACTAAAAATATATATATTGTGTGTCTGATTGGTCCAGACGCTACATTACATATAGCATTTTCATTTCATAATTATTATTTTTTTTAACCTAAACATAAACATAAATCTGTCAATCAAATACAAAATGATTCGAAGTAGGCATTAATTAAAGAGAAAATATTCACCATAGACAAACTTAGAGGGGGCCTCAGGAATGAGGGTGGGGCAGAAGCAGCAGTTTCAGGAGCCGTATCGGAAGCAGCAGGAGGTGCAGCAGAAGAGTGAGTGGCAGTGGCAGTGGCAGACTGCTAATACAACCACCGAAGGGCATAAAATATAGTGAAATGGCATAACAGCATTTTACCAGATATGTGATGCTACATCAAATGTCATTTTCAAATTGATTACCTTATTGGTGTGGAATCCACAATTGCAGGCCATGGAGCCTCCAAAGAGGGTGGTCTGCCCACGTGCCTGCATGGGGCATTTTTCAATCTGAAAAGATAAGAATCATTGTTTACTTTACTTACTTGTCTGAACCATTGTCAGGTGACCTGCATACTACATACTATATAATGAGAGGTAACTTTGCTTTACCTTCTGGTAGAGGTCATACCACTTCCGCTGCCTTGGGGCTGGTCTGTTGCCTTCTCCAGAAGGCCAAACCCCACAGCTGGCAAAAGCCCTCAACCTGGCCATCCACTCGCCATCTCCCATGGCCTTGTGGCTCTTTGGCTTAGTGCTCATCTACACATAAAATGGAAAAAACATGGATTTCATTCATAATTCTTGTTTAAAATAAATAAATAAATGTAATGTTAGGTTAGCATTAGTGATTGTTAAAAAGAGACACTCGAATACATGACCAATTAAGGGTGGGCAATAAGACCAAAATCTAACTTCAGGATTTGAGAAATTTCACAATATTTTTCAAAATTATTTCACAACAACTACGTATCTCAATATAGTTATTTTTGTTATTTGATTTTTATTTAAATGAGAACAAAGAAGTAAATTACAAACAATAGGACTAATACATTAATAACAAATACAGTAGTAATAATAAAAATACAACAATGTAATAAGAAATACTAGAGAAATTGCATAAAGTGTAAAATTAAAACACTGCATAGTCTTCACTGTCTCAGATATGAACTGTTCCTTTTTAAAGCAGTGAGTGTTTTTTTCTTTTTTTTCTTTGTTTTACATTAATGACAGACAGCGAGTAAATTAGGCTGCCGCACTGAATGCACGAACCCAATATACTGATACACATCCGGGTTTCACCCAACTGATTTATTTATGTCTATTTATTTTATTCATTTATTTAACACGTAAACACAGTTGGGCATTTTGACGTAATTGTGTGTGTATTTGACCATTCAAGTGCAATAAACCGCCACAGAAAACGTTGTTATGTTTTTATAAGTTTTATGCGTTATGTTATGTATGCGTTATTGACATTCAGAATTCGCGATCACATACTGTCAAGTCAAGTCAAGTCACCTTTATTTATATAGCGCTTTTAACAATACAGATTGTGTCAAAGCAACTGAACAGCATTAATTAGGAAAATAGTTTGTCAATAATGCAAAAATGACA
>NW_015628878.1:27246-33436 GCF_001515625.1 Sinocyclocheilus rhinocerous
TACTGTGCATTGTGTCTTTCCTATGGAAAATGTAGTGAGTTTCTCTACCCGCATTCCTTTGGGCAATAAAACCAGTGATATCAGTCTTGGTTGCCATGGAACCAGAGGCCTGTTCTGCCTTTCTGAGGTGTTAAGACGCATTTCGGGGGAAGGGTCCATAGACCCTCATATGGCTTGTTAACTGAGGGGTGTTACAGAGTATTTGTTAAATATAACTAAAAATATATATATTGTGTGTCTGATTGGTCCAGACGCTACATTACATATAGCATTTTCATTTCATAATTATTATTTTTTTTAACCTAAACATAAACATAAATCTGTCAATCAAATACAAAATGATTCGAAGTAGGCATTAATTAAAGAGAAAATATTCACCATAGACAAACTTAGAGGGGGCCTCAGGAATGAGGGTGGGGCAGAAGCAGCAGTTTCAGGAGCCGTATCGGAAGCAGCAGGAGGTGCAGCAGAAGAGTGAGTGGCAGTGGCAGTGGCAGTGGCAGACTGCTAATACAACCACCGAAGGGCATAAAATATAGTGAAATGGCATAACAGCATTTTACCAGATATGTGATGCTACATCAAATGTCATTTTCAAATTGATTACCTTATTGGTGTGGAATCCACAATTGCAGGCCATGGAGCCTCCAAAGAGGGTGGTCTGCCCACGTGCCTGCATGGGGCATTTTTCAATCTGAAAAGATAAGAATCATTGTTTACTTTACTTACTTGTCTGAACCATTGTCAGGTGACCTGCATACTACATACTATATAATGAGAGGTAACTTTGCTTTACCTTCTGGTAGAGGTCATACCACTTCCGCTGCCTTGGGGCTGGTCTGTTGCCTTCTCCAGAAGGCCAAACCCCACAGCTGGCAAAAGCCCTCAACCTGGCCATCCACTCGCCATCTCCCATGGCCTTGTGGCTCTTTGGCTTAGTGCTCATCTACACATAAAATGGAAAAAACATGGATTTCATTCATAATTCTTGTTTAAAATAAATAAATAAATGTAATGTTAGGTTAGCATTAGTGATTGTTAAAAAGAGACACTCGAATACATGACCAATTAAGGGTGGGCAATAAGACCAAAATCTAACTTCAGGATTTGAGAAATTTCACAATATTTTTCAAAATTATTTCACAACAACTACGTATCTCAATATAGTTATTTTTGTTATTTGATTTTTATTTAAATGAGAACAAAGAAGTAAATTACAAACAATAGGACTAATACATTAATAACAAATACAGTAGTAATAATAAAAATACAACAATGTAATAAGAAATACTAGAGAAATTGCATAAAGTGTAAAATTAAAACACTGCATAGTCTTCACTGTCTCAGATATGAACTGTTCCTTTTTAAAGCAGTGAGTGTTTTTTTCTTTTTTTTCTTTGTTTTACATTAATGACAGACAGCGAGTAAATTAGGCTGCCGCACTGAATGCACGAACCCAATATACTGATACACATCCGGGTTTCACCCAACTGATTTATTTATGTCTATTTATTTTATTCATTTATTTAACACGTAAACTACAGTTGGGCATTTTGACGTAATTGTGTGTGTATTTGACCATTCAAGTGCAATAAACCGCCACAGAAAACGGAATTCGCGATCACATACTGTCTGTGCGCCTCTGCTATGTTCTTATTCCCTGCATACTGTGCTTAAAAACTTTATTTGACATCAAGCATATTCCGCTCTTTATTTGTATTCATTAATACATGTTCATTCTTACATTATGTGTCAATAACTGTAAGTAGTAATAATACATACAGCGAAATAAACTATTTAGCAAAATCCCTAACGATAGGCACGTCAAGAAATCATCGTCAAGATATAAGCCGTCATATCGCCCACCACAACAACCAATTAAGTACATGGTTAACTGAAACAAAGAAAAAATATTACTTACATTGCTCGATGATAAGAAAAATGATTACTTACATTGCTCGATGATAATATTGCGCGTTCGTCAGAATAGACTCCTTCACCAGTGTCGTCATCCAATCTCACAGAGCAGCGATTGGCTCTCAAATCTCACAATGGAGAGCGAGCTCAGCAATTGGCTCTCAAATCTCACAATGGAGAGCGAGCTCAGCGATTGGCTCTCGTCCAATCTCACAATGACAGCCGATCCTGATCCAGCAGGCGCCACAGAGACCGGTGGTGTAACCTCCTCTGCGGTGACAAAAAAATCAACGCTGTGCATGCCACACAGATTAGACACAACACGTAACCTGCATCAGCAAACTGAGGTCAAGAGACTCACAGACTGAGACCTGTTGGGAAGGGCGAGAGAGCCAAAAGGTATGCCCAACGTCGGGCTCGAACCCACCACCCTGAGATTAAGAGTCTCATGCTCTACCGACTGAGCTAGCTGGGCGGCTGCGATGGATTGCTCCGGGCTGGTTGTGGTTTTCATAAGTGCCCAAATTACATGCGCGAAACGGAGCCTCACTTTTCGCACAGGCTTGAGAAAACCTCTTGTGGGTAAAGTTAGGGTTAAGCCTAGCGGTAGGCTTAGAGCAGGGGCATCCAAACTTAGTCCTGGAGGGTCCTTGTCCTGCCGAGCTTAGCTCCAAGCCCAATGAAACACACCTGAAGCAGCTAATCAAGGTCTCACCAGGCAGACTAGAAACTTCCAGGCAGGTCTGTTGGAGCTGGCTGGAGCGAAACTCTACAGGACAGTGGCCTTCCAGGACACAGTTTGAACACCCCTGGCTTAGAGTGTCCTTTGTTTGTTTTAGCCATGCCTGTTGCTGGGGAACACAGTTTGAACACGCAGAGCAGGCCGATAACATGCACAATCAAAACCCGGAGATAAAGTTCAGTTTCAATCTGTCGCAAGAGTGAACGGTCACTGAAGGCAAACTTTCCTAATTTCCAAAGGTAAAAAGTGAGCCATACAGCAAAAATTGGAGGACCCAACCTCCAACCGGAAACTGAAAATACAAAGATGCTAGTACATATAGGAGTGCGCCAAATCGATTGACCTCTTGTCCAAAAGCCTGAAAGGCTACAAGTTCCAGGCATGGAGTTCTGTCCCACAGTGTGAATACAGTTTGCAAATTCCGACAGTATATGATTCGAAAGTTATTTTCGTGGCATTTTGTGGTGCTCCTAGAAGGAGTTTTGAGCAGGACCTCCCTGGAACACAGGCCTCCACCACCCGGAACAAAACATGAGCACTCCGTGTACACGCCACAGCAAACTTGAGCTGACACGAACCTTCACTTACCACCCTTTGTCTTCTTTTACCACAAGGCAACTGAAAAAACTGTAAACGCTCAAAAGGTGCTACGAATGCTGCTCCACGCATGCGTTAGCGGTCACTTGTGCTAACCACCCTTTGTCCACAAGGCAACTGAAAAAACTGTAAACGCTCAAAAGGTGCTACGAATGCTGCTCCACGCGCTCCACGCCGGTCACTTGTGCTAAATTCTGCGCTTGCGGACACATGGCAGAATGGCAGCGAAAAGCTTCCTTCGTCCCTGGGTGGGCTCGAACCACCAACCTTTCGGTTAACAGCCGAACGCGCTAGCCGATTGCGCCACAGAGACCGGCGGCGTAACCTCCTATGGTTTGCGGTGACAAAAAATCAACGCTGTGCGTGCCACACAGATTAGACACAACACGTGTCCTGCGTCAGCAAACTGAGGTCAAGAGACTCATTGGAGACAGAGACCCGTTGGGAAGGGCGAGAGAGCCAAAAGGGACGCCCAACGTGGGGCTCGAACCCACGACCCTGAGATTAAGAGTCTCATGCTCTACCGACTGAGCTAGCCGGGCGGCTGTGACAGACTGTTGCGGGCTGGTCGTGCTTTTCATAAGTGCCCAAATGTCACACGCGAAACAGATCCTCACTTTTGGCACAGGCTTGAGAAAACCTCTTGCGGGTAAATTCTAGCGGTAGGCTTAGAGCAGGGGCGTCCAAACTAAGTCCTGGAGGGTCCTTGTCCTGCCGAGTTAGCTCCAAGCCCAATGAAACACACCTGAAGCAGCTAATCAAGGTCTCACCAGGCAGACTAGAAACTTCCAGTCAGGTCTGTTGGAGCTGGCTGGAGCGAAACTCTGCAGGACACTGGCCCTCCAGGACAGAGTTTGGACACCCCTGGCTTAGAGTGTTCTTTGTTTGTTTTAGCCATGCCTGTTGCTGGGGAACACAGTTTGAACAAGCAGAGCAGGCCGATAACATGCACAATCAAAACCCGGAGTTAAAGTTCCGTTTCAATCTGTCGCAAGAGAGAGCGGTCACTGAAGGCAAACTTTCCTAATTTCCAAAGGTAAAAAGTGAGCCATACAGCAAAAATTGGAGGACCCAACCTCCAACCGGAAACTGAAAATACAAAGATGCTAGTACATATAGGAGTGCGCCAAATCGATTGACCTCTTGTCCAAAAGCCTGAAAGGCTACAAGTTCAGGCAACTCCACAAACGTTCCAGGCATGGAGTTCTGTCCCACAGTGTGAATACAGTTTGCAAATTCCGACAGTATATGATTCGAAAGTTATTTTCGTGGCATTTTGTGGTGCTCCTAGAAGGAGTTTTGAGCAGGACCTCCCTGGAACACAGGCCTCCACCACCCGGAACAAAACATGAGCACTCCGTGTACACGCCACAGCAAACTTGAGCTGACACGAACCTTCACTTACCACCCTTTGTCTTCTTTTACCACAAGGCAACTGAAAAAACTGTAAACGCTCAAAAGGTGCTACGAATGCTGCTCCACGCATGCGTTAGCGGTCACTTGTGCTAAATTCTGCGCTTGCGGACACATGGCAGAATGGCAGCGAAAAGCTTCCTTCGTCCCTGGGTGGGCTCGAGCCACCAACCTTTCGGTTAACAGCCGAACGCGCTAGCCGATTGCGCCACAGAGACCGGCGGCGTAACCTCCTATGGTTTGCGGTGACAAAAAATCAACGCTGTGCGTGCCACACAGATTAGACACAACACGTGTCCTGCGTCAGCAAACTGAGGTCAAGAGACTCATTGGAGACAGAGACCCGTTGGGAAGGGCGAGAGAGCCAAAAGGGACGCCCAACGTGGGGCTCGAACCCACGACCCTGAGATTAAGAGTCTCATGCTCTACCGACTGAGCTAGCCGGGCGGCTGCGACAGACTGCTGCGGGCTGGTCGCGCTTTTCATAAGTGCCCAAATGTCACACGCGAAACAGATCCTCACTTTTGGCACAGGCTTGAGAAAACCTCTTGCGGGTAAAGTCTAGCGGTAGGCTTAGAGCAGGGGCGTCCAAACTAAGTCCTGGAGGGTCCTTGTCCTGCCGAGCTTAGCTCCAAGCCCAATGAAACACACCTGAAGCAGCTAATCAAGGTCTCACCAGGCAGACTAGAAACTTCCAGTCAGGTCTGTTGGAGCTGGCTGGAGCGAAACTCTACAGGACAGTGGCCTTCCAGGACACAGTTTGAACACCCCTGGCTTAGAGTGTCCTTTGTTTGTTTTAGCCATGCCTGTTGCTGGGGAACACAGTTTGAACAAGCAGAGCAGGCCGATAACATGCACAATCAAAACCCGGAGTTAAAGTTCCGTTTCAATCTGTCGCAAGAGAGAGCGGAAGGCAAACTTTCCTAATTTCCAAAGGTAAAAAGTGAGCCATACAACAGCAAAAATTGGAGGACCCAACCTCCAACCGGAAACTGAAAATACAAAGATGCTAGTACATATAGGAGTGCGCTAAATCGATTGATCTCTTGTCCAAAAGCCTGAAAGGCTACAAGTTCAGGCAACTCCACAAACCAAAAAGAAAAGTAAAGAAAGATTTTTAAATAAGGAATGGGAAGAAGAAATGAAAAATGTGTCTGAAGGAAAGATGGATGTGATGAAAATAGTGTTTTTAGAAGAAGAATTTAGGAAAATAGAGGAGGAAAAGTGCACGGGAGCTAAAATAAGAAGCAGGGCAAAAAATACAGCAGAGGGAGAAAGAAGTACGAAATTCTTTTATGAGTTGGAGAAAACAAGAAAACAAGCAGAACTGATCAAAAGTATATTAAAAGATGGGAAAGTTGTGAAGGAAAAACAATGTATTTTGAATGAAGTGAAGGATTTTTATACTACTTTATTTAAAAAAATGATATAAATGTGAAAGATGAATAGTTTTTATTGAATCAAATTCAAATGCAAGTAAATGAAGAAGATAAGAGAATGTGTGATAAGGATATAAATGAA
>NW_015628878.1:33529-34452 GCF_001515625.1 Sinocyclocheilus rhinocerous
ATTATAACAACAAATCAGGCATATGGTGTCTTAAATAGAGATATATCAGACATAGTAACAAATATTAGAGACCTAATGTGGTATATGAAAGAAAAAGGTGAAGGAGGATATTTAATTAGCATAGATTTGGAAAAAGCTTTCGACAGAGTAGAGCATAAATATTTGTTTGACTTAATTGAAAAATTTGGGTTTGGGAGGAATTTTACAACATGGATCAAATGTTTATATACTGACATTTTAAGTTGTATTAAAGTAAATGGGTTTTAACTGATTATATTGAGATTTCAAGGTCTAAAAGGCAGGGATGCCCATTATCGGCATTACTTTATACTTTAGTTGCTGAACCGTTAGGAATAGCAATAAATAAATAAAAACAGATAAAATGAATTTTAGTGGAAAATTATGAAATGCAGCGATGAAAATTTTATGAAGATGTTAAGGAAATTGTGGGGTATTTTTTAAGTGATCAGAATGATTGGTTAGAGGAATGGGAAACATTGTTTTTATTTGGCTTTAATGGAAAAGCAAAAAATGTTTATGCTTTAAATTTATGGTTAACAGTAGCAAGATATACGATTTGGAGACGAAGGAATATAATTAAATTGAAGAAAAAAGAACTGTTATTGTGTAGCTTATTTAAACAGTATTTGACTGCAGTGATAGAGGACATATATGATTATTTTAATATGAATGGACAAATGGATGTATTTAACAAATATATTGTAGAAAATAACCCATACATTGTAAAAACATGGTCTGATTTTAATGTAATTTTGCCTGAAATGTTCAAACTTTTTTTGTGTGTGTGTGTGAATATACTTCAAATGTAAGGCTGTGAATGTATGAAATTTGTGTAATTTTAATAAAAAATAAAAAAAAGCATGAGACTCTTAATCTCAGGGTCGTGGGTTCGAGCCCCACGT
>NW_015628879.1:0-839 GCF_001515625.1 Sinocyclocheilus rhinocerous
ATCTAAACCTCTGTTAATTTTCAATAAGCACTTCTGTACACATTTTAGGAGTTGTTTAATCAGATCTTGAGAGATTTAATGTTTTTTATTTCAGTTGATTTCGTCTAAGTCTGTGGCTGAAGTCAGTTGTAGTTCTTGTGTTTCTCTTTTCTTCAGTGATTCTGCTTATTAACAGCAGCTGTTCATCACTAATGCTCAGTCAGCACTTAATTAATCACAGAATTATCTCATTAACTTCAGCACTGCTTCACTCTGTAGTGTGGACACATTATAAGTGTTCATTTAAAACTGAGGATTTTGTTGTGGGGTTTAAAGGGTTAAATATGTAATATGGAAAAAACCCAGCATGAAATGTAATTTAACAGTAATAAACTGTATTATTTTATGGCCACAAACTGTAAAAAAACAGTTATTTAAATAACTGTTTTTCTACAGTTTGTTGCCGTTAAGTCCAGGAAAAAACAGCAATATACTGTAAAACGTAAGAGTCAGATTTACCAAATGAAAAAAGTTAATTTTACTGAAATATTAGTGAAGGTCCACAGAAAACAGTTATGCAAAGTCATGAACTGATAAGGAGAGTAAATATTGAACTGAACTGTATTAATGTGTTTTTGCACAAGAGAGATCTGTTAGTTTAATGTAGTTTAGTGGGTCACCATTGTGCTGGAGAGTAGAGCCTGTGCTTCAGTCAATGATGAGCCACAAACACTGATGTTCTGCTGCTTTATTTAAAGGCAGTAACTGTGGAGTTGCTGATACAGTAATGATCTCTTTGATCTCTTTGTTCACACGTGTGCTATCGCTAGCAATGAACTGCAACGGTTTGAGTTAAAGTC
>NW_015628880.1:0-1218 GCF_001515625.1 Sinocyclocheilus rhinocerous
CTAGCTGCTCTCATTACACCAGAGATCAGTCTCGAGAGACTGATTTCCTTAGTAGACTATTTGGCAGCGTGGAAACTACTGCCGAACGTGTCTCAGTGGGTCCTGCACACTGTAGTGAGAGGCCACAGAATCCAGTTCAGTTCTCCTCCGCCTCAATTCAACGGGGCCTTTCCCACCCTGGTGGGCCCCGAGCAGGCTCTGGTAATGGAACAGAAGTAGACACTCTCTGAGGATGGAGGCCATCGAGGGTCCTACAGCCGGTACTTCACCGTTCCGAGGAAGGATGAAGGGATCCTTCCTCATCATAGGAAGTTCCTGAGAGGTTTGCTTTTGGGGGCAAAAGCCTACCAACACCGGTTCTTCCTTTGGCCTTGCACTCTCACCCCACACTTTCACGACTCAACCACATCAACGATTGGGTGATATTAGCTCAATCAGAGCACATGGCGGTTCGACATTGAGATGTCGTTCTCGCTCACACGAAAGAGCTGGGGTTAAGACTTAACGCCAAGAAAAGTGCACTGTAAATTATTTGACCGTAAATTTACAGT
This sequence comes from Sinocyclocheilus rhinocerous, assembly GCF_001515625.1. Classification (NCBI taxonomy): domain Eukaryota; kingdom Metazoa; phylum Chordata; class Actinopteri; order Cypriniformes; family Cyprinidae; genus Sinocyclocheilus; species Sinocyclocheilus rhinocerous. The sequence goes on from NW_015628880.1 coordinate 552, forward strand.
AAATTACTGTGAACAAGCTACATTACTTTCACAGTAACTTACTGTGTAAGATTCCATCGTATTACTGTGATTTAGCAGTATTCTCGTATGTCTCCTGCTCGGATCGAGTCGTTCCTCACCGCAGTCGCGAGAGTCAGAGAAGGCCGGTCACTCACTGTCAAGCAGTTTCAGAGACTGCTGGGTTTGATGGCAGCTGCGTCCAACGTGATACCTCTTGGCCTGCTGTACATGAGACGCCTACAGTGGTGGCTCAAGACTAAGGGGTCTCCCCGAGGGGAAACCTGCTTCGCATGATCAAGGTCACGCGGCTATGCCTACGTGCCTTGGACATGTGGAGGAAACCTTGGTTCTTGTCTCAGGGCCCGGTGCTGGGAGCTCCTTGTCGCCGCGTAACCCTAACGACAGACGCGTCCCTCACCGGTTGGGGTGCGGTCATGAGTGGCCACCCTGCCCGCGGTCTGTGGAGTGGTCGCCATCTGACATGGCATATAAACTGCCTGGAGATGCTGGCCGTGCTGCATGCACTAAGATACTTCCTCCCAGACCTGAGAGGTCACCATGTGTTGGTGCGCACCGACAACACAGCGGTGGTCTCTTACATCAACCACCAGGGAGGTCTGCACTCACGCTGTTTGTACAAACTAGCGTACCAGATCCTTGTGTGGTC
>NW_015628881.1:0-13598 GCF_001515625.1 Sinocyclocheilus rhinocerous
TCAGGACTGTCTGATGTGGAATTACAAAATAAGAGCACCCACAAACTCACATATATGTGTTGTTTTGTGTCTACTTTCACAAAGATATAAAAATTAAAGTTCTAGATTGCACAGACCAGTTCCACCGGAGATTGAGAGGATACCTTGACACGGTATCAACTACAGAATGACAAGATGTTCCGATGTTGAATTTCACATATAAAAATGTTTAATATTATCATCATTTAGTCTTTTCTTTCACATTTTTCACAAAACAGTGTTTATACTCAATTCAATCAAAACGATTTATAATTTACAACTATCAACAATAATTTAAAAGAACAACTGCATACTTAAACCAAAAAAAAAAAAAGATCCAATCCGTTTTAATCAAAGGATTTAAGAGCACAATATGCAGTTCCAGTTGTTAGCTCTGGCCTGTTCCAGGTCTTCATCGGCCATACCCAGGCACTCTTCATGGTACCACCTTTCACATGTGTCACGTTGGATCTAGAAATGTATAAGTCGGAAATATCAGGGAACTGCTAAAGTTTAATATTGCTATTGCTTTTCACTTTCCCATTCTCTTTTATCAAGTGGTTAACAAACTCACCCAATTTATCAAACGATGCACAGATCCAGTAGTCTTTTTAAGTGAACACATGGCACAGTTTTCGGCTTCATCGAACACTGCAATATTCATATAAACAAAAATTAATTAGTAACACAAACAAATATTTTACTGTCCATCCAGCCTTTAAATCAGGCTTTAAAACAGTTTATTACCTCCAGTGACAATAACAATGTGTGTTACTTGTTTTATGTACATTGGCGGTGGCATGCATATAAACAGTGCGTTTACATCCCCTTCATTTTGGTGAACACCTTAAGGTCACTATATATCTGTGGGGTTGCTGTTTATATGACATTGCAGATAAAATACTTTCATTTATTCAGGCCTCCGCATAGTCATCTGGCATCTGTAGTTGTTATTTTCCATAGTTGTTAACTTAAGTTGTTAACTTAGTAAGTTTGTTTCCATGGATTACCCTTGATTGTAGATAGATCTATCAGATGTATGTAGGTAATGCAAGATTATAATATACTGTATTGATAAACTACTGTTTTTTCCCCCTTGAACTTATTAGCATGCGATAATACTGTGACATCCATGCATTTTGTGGCAGCTTTAAAGTAATAGTGTCAAATCTTTGTATGACTGTTGACCCTTATAAGACAATTCTTAACTGGCGTGATCTCTCTCTTTGCTGAAAAGTGACATTCTTATTATAACCATATCTAACTGGCAAGCTGCTTAACAGACTTGGTAAGCATGAGAGTTTTCTTTCAAAAGCCATTAAAATAGTGATGTTTACCATCTTTGGACTGGCACTGTATATTGTAAAGTAAAAAAATAATTTACAAACTACTTGATTATTGTAAACCACTAGTTAACAAACTGCAGTTAATACATTAATCGACTTTATACAAACACTGATTTCGTAAGTCATTGTCACTGTAATCAACACTGTTAGTAACACTTTATAATAAGTGTATAATAACACTAACTACGATTGATAAATGATGTAGAAGTATTGTCCATTCTTAGTTCATGTTAACTAAATTAGTTAACCTATGTTCATTTCAACATTTACTAATGCATAATCACAATACAAATTTGTGCTTGTTAACATTAGTTAATGCACTGTAAATTTACATGGACTGATCATGACAATAACATTAACAAAGATTAATAATTACTGTAATAACGTTTTGTTCATTGTTTCATCACTGTAGTTAATACATTAATACATTAACTAACATTAACAAATGTAACCTTATTGTAAATTGTTACCACAATTTCTTATTGTTTAATTACCTCATTTATAAATAGTTACATAATGCTTTAACAACTTATTAACCATACATGGTTTTTAATTTAGATTAGATCAAGGAATATTGGAAAATGTCATTAATTAAGTGTTTTGCAAAATGTACAATTCAATGTTGTAAACCTTATAATGAACAGTGAAATGAAGGTCCAATAAAGGCTGGTTTTAGGCACTTAGTTCATGACATTTTCGGATTTTACTTGACCTAATCTAAATAGAGAACTTCTTATCATTAATAAGTTATTAACTAACCATTAACTAATTCAATACATATATGAGGTAATTAAGCAGTAACATTTCATTAATTAGGGGCCAAGCACAAGTTCGAAAAAGTAGGTTTTCAACATAAATCAAAATGGTGGACAGGAAGTTCGGCCAATTATGGTATAATTGGTATCGATGTTCTCAGCATGATCCAAGGAATCTATCAACATCAGTCTCATTTCAATAGGCTAATGTAAGCAAAAATCAATCGAAATTTCATTATATCTTCATTAAATTTCATTAAAGCCCGCAAACTTTTTGAGTACCAACAGGGCATGGTGCTGAAGAAGCATACCAAGTTTCGTAATGATACGTCAATGCGTTCGTAAAATATAGCCTTTTAAGACAAAATTCAAAATGGCCAACGCCTAAAATGGCTGACATGGGAAAATTGGGTATCATTCGACTAGGTATGATGCACCGAATCTAAAGAGACTGGTTTTGTGATTGTTCTCCTCATTTTGCCTTTGGAGTGCTTGGCCCTGTAACTGTTGCTTACAGCTATATGTATAGTTAATTTCGTTAATTGTAGTTAATGAACAAGTCACTATTTATAAATAGTCTATTAACTTAATTAACTTAAAAGTTTATACAATATTAACTACTATCTAATACTTTGCAAATGATTTGTAAGTGATTTGCTAGTGTATACTATTGTTATTGTTAAATTGTTACCAAATATTTTTTCTAATACTGTTTTACTTTAAACTTGACTTCTGCTTTATGTATTTGAATTTTGATTTTTGAGTCAGATCTGAAAAGCTGCATTTTATTAAATATTCCAGCACACTGCAGACAAGAACTTGCTTTACAAACCTGATGCTTTGAGTATCTGCAGAGCCATCATTTTCCGTTCATTGGCCATTTCCTTTCTGGAAGTTCCAAAATGTAAAATGGGAACAGCTGGAAATACCTTCATTATTCCCCTTGCCATCTAAAAAAAAAATCAATGATATAAGACCATCATGTACTGTGTCAGACTCCAGGATATGGCAGCTTTCCTAACTAGAATTCAGTCAAGTTCTATAAACATTGGAACAGAAACATTTACTTAATATAAAGAAGATAACAGAGAGGGAGGTATTACAGTACACTTCACATACCAAGACGACAATGACCCCACAGCTACTGCCATCCTGTTGGACTGGATGTGTCATAACACCTCCTTTCCACTGTATATCCACCCACTCCGTTTTTCCATAGTACGTACTCCTCATTTGTAGGTACTCACTGGGTGTGATGTATAATTTGAATATTTATTAATTAGGAACAAAGTGCATAAAATCTGATATCAAATTACTAGTCTATTCCAAATGTAAAACTCTTATTACTTAATTATTATAGTCTTCTTTTACTCTTAGTTTCCAGAATGTAAACAATGTAAATAATTGTATTAGTTTAAAGTCATACAAAGTCTAAACAATATTTCCATCAATTGTGATTTGATTAATTTAACCTTTAGGCCTCCTGGTCAGTAATTACTTGTGATATGGGAAAAATAGCAATATGACATACTGACATCTTTTAAATACTTCAGTGTATGCATGCCTATTGGGTTCCCAATATGGTGTACCCCTGTGGTGAATGCAAATCTATTAAAATGTATCTTTAGTATCCCCAGCAACTGAACATCTTCACTACAGTCGATGTTTGCTATAGATGTCTGAACTCCCAAGATCATAAGCAAGTCTTGCCTTCACAACAATAACCAGTTCAAACGGTTATTGTTGAGCTGAATGCCAGTACTTGAGCTGAATGCTAGCTCATGGCCAGCTTCTTCCAGTCAACCATAAACTTACTGAAATCTGCATTACACCGGTAGGAACGTATGTTTTAACAGAAATCTATCCATTGGTTGTGCATCCAAATGCATTTTTCACACAGAAACGCATAGGCTATAAAGAACCACAGACTATTTAACCATATGTTTATGACCAACACAAATGGTCCATTTTAGTTAACTGTACAGGAAGTAATATAGGACAAATCAGTAATTACATTGGCTTGAGAAAACCAACTTACTGCTATTCTATTTAAGGTTTTTATTATTAAGTTGGCTTGAGAAATCTATCTATCTATGTCTATCTATCTATCTGTCTGTCTGTGTCTGTCCGTCCGTCCGTCCGTCCGTCTGTCTGTATTTTTTTCACCTGCTGTATATATTTACTTGTTCAGTTATTTATTTAGTGTAGATTTATATATTATATATTATTTATATATTATTATAATAGTAGCACAACGCTACTATTTGAAATTGTATAGATGCTAAATTTCATTTTGTTGCTGAGTACTTGTAATGTTTAATGAAAATAATGTTGTATCTCAAGATGATGAGTAATGTCCCACCAATGTCAACACCTTGTACACATTCTATGCCGTGACAGTTATGCACCCAAAAGCAAAACCTTTAAATGTGTAATCACAGTAGATAAAGTCATTAAAGGGGTCATATGATGCGATTTCAAGTTTTCCTTTCTCTTTGGAGTGTTACAAGCTCTTGGTGCATAAAGAAGATCTGTAAAGTTGCAAAGACTAAAGTCTCAAATCCAAAGAGATATTCTTTATAAAAGTTAAGAGTCAGCCACTCCTACCTAAAACGCCTCGTTCTAACACGCCCCCACATGTCTACGTCACGATGTGGAAAATATTAGCATAATGCCGCAAAATGTGCACGCAAAGAAAGAAGGCATGGTTTCAGGAATAGCAGTAATGTTGATGCAGCATGTCAGGGAGACACTGTGTTTCAGTGCAAAAGCAAAAGCACTTTATTTGGCCTTCCGGAAGTAAATGCAATTAGGAATCATTGGTTAAGATTTATTTACAACAGAACAGCACAACCCAGATGTTCGAATTTGTGCATCGCATTTTATGGACGACAGTAACAAAAACCTGCTGAAATGGAGTGAGGTGGGCCCTTTGTTAGTGTGGAGGTAAGTAAATATAGAAAATTCTGTGCAACTACATGCACGTAGCCATAGAATGTGGCTTAAGGATGTGAGAATGAGTAACACAAAGAATACCTGAATTTTTTGGCAGCATGAATTGAGTCATCTTCCTCTGTAGAACTTTTTGAAGGATCTACCAGGTACACAGTGTGGTTGACCGCATTTATGCACTGAAAATGATAAGGTGAAACAACTGCTACTAATACTGAGTAGATCCAGACTTGGTAATGACATAGTGAAGTTATTCACCTACTCACCAGAAACTTCCAATGGACATTGTCAGTGTTCACAAAAGAAACAATTCCCTGGTAATTGTCAATGTTAATCTATCAAAGAACACATACATTATATCAGCTTTGCAAACCATTATTAAGTACATTTACCTTTTAAAAGTATTATGAAGTGAACCATAATTCTGTATGTAGTTTTGCAAACTGATTTTTTCTTATATACTTAAGATATATAATATTGGTCTATGGAAACACATACACACAAAATTGCATATCCATACTATAGTCCATCCACTGTAACTACCTTTGACAAACTTTGCCGGGCAAGCTGAGGTCTTTCCCCAAACAAATTCACACCTGCTGTGTAGTGATCAAGAATGTAAATGGAATTCCCCATCTCTAGCTCATTGGCAGCAATATGAAACAGGGCTTCAATTATCTATGGAAAACAATTGCGTATTTTTACAAAATTTGTGTTATACATTAAGAGTACAACATTTAGAAACCCTTGATCACATTATTGTTCTATCAAGAATATATATTTTTCTTATTATTATTTACAATATAAAAAATGCTAGTTTCCATGTAACATCAGCAAGATTGCAACAATTTGTACTTTTATCTCAAAATGAATCATTGTGTTTCAATTTAACCATTTCAATATTGCAATGTATACACACAGAAACACATAGGCTATAAAGAACCACAGAGTATTTAACCATATGTAACCCTGGACCACAAAAGCAGTCATAAGGGTCAATTTTTCGAAATTGAGATTTACACATCATCTGAAAGCTGAATAAATAAGCTAGTTAGGATAGGACAATATTTGGCTGAGATACAACTATTTGAAAATCTGGAATCTGAGGTTGCAAAAAAATCTAAATACTGAGAAAATTGCCTTTAAAGTTGTCCAAATGAATTCTTTAGCAATGCATATTACAAATCAAAAATTAAGTTTTGATATATTTATGGTAGGAAATTTACAATATCTTCATGGAACATGATCTTTACTTAATATCCTAATGATTTTTGGCATAAAAGAAAAATCAATAATTTTGACCCACACAATGTATTGTTGGCTATTGCTATAAATATACCCCAGCGACTTAAGACTGGTTTTGTGGTCCAGGGTTACATATGTTTATGGCAACACAAATGGTCCATCTTAGTTAACTGTACAGGAAGTAATATAGGACAAATCAGTAATTACATTGGCTTGAGAAAACCAACTTACTGCTATTCTATTTAAGGTTTTTATTATTAAGTTGGCTTGAGAAATCTATCTTTCTATGTCTATCTATCTGTCTGTCTGTCTGTCTGTCTATCTGTCCGTCCGTCCGTCCGTCCGTCCGTCCGTCTGTCTATTGCCTTTAAGCCTCAAACCATCAAGGCAAGCTTTAAAACAACTTAAACTTTTAAAGGACTTCAAACTTCAAGCTTTTAAGAAATACTTAAAAGTTACATGCTATGGCTTTCTCAAGCCAAGTTCAAGTTTGTCTACAAACTTTTATATCTCATTCCACATTAACACTTCAACTAACACTATGAACTACTAAGGAAACAAGATTAACTAACCAGAAAGTTCCATTCCATTTAGGATTGAAGTAGTTCCTTGTTAGGTAATCAATAATTGATACATGAGATTACACAATTGCCAAGTACTTAAGAATCACAACATTAACATTTCTGAGACATAGTGCATTATATTTTTACTGTCAATATGGCCACAAAAAGCATTGCTACTTAATCAGGAGTTATGTAGTCAGTCTGCATGGAACTACTAGCAGTAAACATTGTTTTTCACTTCAAAGTAATGGTCCAAATCATTAGCAGTTCCTTAAAAGTTACTAGGTAACATCTGATTATTTACCAATGCATTTTATGACCATGTAAAGAGTTAAAAAGACAACTGCTCACGTCTCAGACATATTATTGTTGTGACGAGTATATAATTATTTAGTAGTTCTTTATTATTTGTCATTGTTAATTTGTAGTTCTTAATGAGTCTAATCTCATTTTGTAATTTTTGGTTACCTAATAAGCAGTCTTACATGGAATTTTACTTTCATATTTGTTGTTTCCATATTAGTTAATTGTGGTAGCTGGAGTGTTAATATAGATCTACTCATTATTCCTGCACTACATTCTGTACAGTTATGTATTAAAGATGGACCTTTATTGTATAGTATATACGTATGTTTATAATTTTTAACTAAAGGTTTATAGTTCTGAAAAGTAACTTAAGCTTATATAACTACATTTTAACGAGAAAGAAATGTATGTTGTACCTCGCCAGTTAGCCACTGGTGTGGCTGAAGTGTACGCAGCTCACTGTGACGAATGACCATTGATGTTCCTTTGGTTTGTGTAGGGATCACTGAAACCACAACCTCAGTGTCTCTCCTTTTCCACAAAGAGGTGAGCTAAAAATTTCAACCAAACATGACAGATAGTTAAACAGAAATTTAATGTGTTTCAATTAGATTTTAAATTTTAACTACTGTATTTATTCTTTCTACTGTTCAAACTAACTAGAACCTTTAAAAGGTACTACTATGAGTTTGAACATTTGATAAAAGAAAGCATTCTTACTTGATGCTGTGGGGTTGCTGTTGTCTTTACTGTTGCCTTAGATTTGTTTGAGATCTCCCCATGTACAGCCTTTTCATCCACAATGTCTTCATGGTCCCCCTCCAGGGATGACCTTGGCTGTGGTGGCGAGCTTTGATTTGCAACGGGACCCTCAGACACTGAGGACTATCAACAGTTTAAAAACAGATCAGATTTTTAAGGAGCCTCATGAAACAGTGCTTCTGTTTGTCTTTTAAACCAATTTTGTTTATTTTTTGCAATACATCATTCCTCATTTTTTTCAAGAGACCAGTTGTTTGCAGATGATTCAGTTGTAATTTATATTTAAGGGATTTTGGTGTTACATATGTTAGAGTAGTAAAAATGTTTGGACTGCCTGAAATTTCCATGGGTGCATAAGAATTAGGACCGTTATGTTATGTGAAGATTATGAATTTAATTTACTTCTGTACCTTCTTGTTTGATGTCTTGAAAAGGAAAGGCTTGCGGATTGGTGTGACATATCTTCCCCGTTTTTTCTGTTGCTTTTCTTTCCATCTTTCTTGTTCTACTCGGTAAGTCTACATAAAGTAAGGGAATTGTAGATCTGGTTTACATATCAAAGCATAGAATGAAATGAGAAACTACATGTAATTCTCCTAATATAGTCTTTTCCTTAAAAAAACTAATACCCATCACATCTTCAATGACACGTTTCTTAAAATATTCGAACCTTCCTTCGGAAAACTCTTTCGGAGTCCTCATACTCCTTCAGGAGTGCAGTGTGGCTAATCTGATACTGGGCTACAAAGTCATCAAGCCTGGTGAGCCGGCCAGAAGTAAAACGAATATGTTTTAAGTCCCACTGGCTCTTTTCCATTATTCCTTGAGTTTTATTATCCTGTGTAATGTTCTGACAAAGGATACAAAGACAGGTGACATAATTTAGCAGTACAACAAAATAAGAGTTCTGACACAATTTACTGTTATGGTACAAACTATATAATTACTTGTCTTGTAAGCTTTCTCAGGGCATTGTATCTCCTGGAGCACTGCTCATATTGTGGTCCTGTCCCATGTCGTCCAAGGTCACCTTTGTATTTAAAGAAAATGAAACATTTTGTCAAATTGTCAGAAAACACACAGTCTGATATTTCAGTCCAAAAAGGGAAATGTGGCATAGTTATGACAAACCTAGCATTATCCCGGTCCATAATCCAGCAAATGGTAGAATGTATTTCTTGAGGTGATCGATAAGCCCTTTGCATTGGTACACATTGAGCTCTCCATGCTTGTCCAGCGGGGCATTTGAAATAATTGCATTGCAACGTTTTGCAAATCTGTTGCTTCCTGTAATGTCCTAAAAATAATGCAACAATGTGTTATTAGAGGTGTGTTTTACAGTTTTTCTCAGTTGCTTTGGAGCATTTCTCAGATCAGAAATGAAATTTTCAAAACTACTTGTTCAACCTCCACATCATGTAGTATCTTGTGCACATCATAAAAGCAATCTCTCACTGCTTTGAACAAATTGTGAATACTTTTGTACAACCATTTAATTGACTGTGCACAACTGTCTGCTGTTTCCCACATTATCAATTGTTTTTGTAATGCTGATCCAAAAATATTATACTGGTTCTCAATAAAAATTAAAAATGTTTAAAATGGATAAACAACCAGTAAACAAACATGGTCAAGAGCAAGGAATAATAATAATAATGCGTGATGGAAGGGTAGGGAGGCAAAATAGAGGAAGAGGAAGAAGATGCCAGAGACATAGACACATTTCAGATTAAATTAGAGCCTCACAGTAGCCGAGGCAAGACAGAGGGTACAGCCAAATATTGGAGTTTATATTGCACTGTATGATGCTGCATGCACAGTTCTGCATGCACAAGGATTTTTTTCTATGTTTACCTCAGTAATTTTATATTTTTCTCCACTGGCTTTTGTGTCTTTTAATTTTCTATCCCAATGACTCACAGTAGCCGAGGCAAGACAGAGGGTACAGCCAAATATTGGAGTTTATATTGCACTGTATGATGCTGCATGCACAGTTCTGCATGCACAAGGATTTTTTTCTATGTTTACCTCAGTAATTTTATATTTTAATTTTATATAAGACTTTTGTGTCTTTTAATTTTCTATCCCAATTACATTGTAATGTAATTTTTTGGTCCGACCATAAGTACATTACATTAAAAGTGTGAATACTGTCCATTCTCTTGTAATCAATATCCCACATACAGTAATGTGTAAATTTGTGCTGTTGAAATTTATATATTCCATACATAAGAAATTCAGCCTTGTGCATTTTCAATGTAACCCAAACCATAGTTTACATCTGGACATACTGAAACCATGCACTGACAGACTGACAACATGACTTAAACATTTTGACTGTCTTGCTTGTGAACAATGACAAAAGGATTTGTCATTATCATGTCAATGATCTGTTTCTTGACACAAATACTTACTTTTGAGAGATTAACTATGGATTTTTAGCAAAGTACAGACTTTTGCAAGTAATCCATTGTGTAATGCTGTTTGTACAGATAGTTTTGAGATATGCACTTACTGGTTTGCAATATTAAGAATGATTTGAGAAATTCTCCAAACCAACTGATAATAACTGTAAATTGTAGGACTTATGCCACATTTCAAGAGAAGACAACGGTCTTTGTGGTCACCAGTATGTCCTCCTTAGTAGAATAACCAAAAATAAATAAATAAATAAAATAATAAAAGTTCTCACTTTGACCTTTTTGACAATGACCATGTCCTTGGGAAGGAATGCACTTCAGTATCAGATAGATAGATAGATAGATAGATAGATAGATCGATGGATAGATGTATAGATAGATCAGAATGGTCAGACGATAGATCTGACATTTACCTTCAAGTCCTCTGCATCACCTCTGGACTCGGTAGTCTCATCCAACGGAGTCCCTTTTTTCTGCAGCCACGATTGCAGGTTCTTGAAGTGCTTCTCAACACTTGCACCACAGGATGGACTGGAGAAGACAACTGTAGCACTTTGAACCATGTCATCCAGTTCTTTTAAAGTGCTTGCAGTTGTGAGGGCACCAAAGACATGCATTGCCAGGTGGTAGTGGTTTGTTGCACTGTGGAAAGTAATATCATAATTTAATTCGAATTTGAAATTATGTACTGCTAGTTAATTTTTTAAGACTAACATGACAGCATTAATGGATATTACTTAACTTGTGTTTACTAAAAACCCATTATGCTCTGCATTTAAGACTTGCTGCTATATTAGAAATGTACTTAATGCATCATCATCATTCTATACATTTCGCAGGCAGAACTGATGGAATGGAATCCTGATGGCACAGTGTTAAGAGTCTTTTAAAATGTTTGTGTTTTGAAAATTACAGTTTACACTTGTCTAAAAGCAGTAGACTGATGTGCTTAATAGACATCTCTGTTATTATTTTTTGGTATGAGTAAAAGAGATGTTGCTGTTTTGTTTTTGCACATTAATAAAACTTAATTCATCACATAAAATCGTTATGAAGTTCGGAACTTAGCAACTGTCAGTAAAAGACAAATGTCATAAACAATATTTTTTTTAATGTATGTTACAAGGATTTTGCAGTAATAATAGGTTCTGCTTACTACTTTCTGCACATTTCCTTTGCGTTCTTTATCACATGGCTGAGGCATCTATGCAGAATCGGCACATCAAAATCTTACTGTTTCCCTTTTCCACTTGCGATGTTGTAATAGTGGTTTATTGTGTCAGTCAGGTTTTTTTTGGCAAATGCCAGGCATATAGCCTGCATTAACACAATTGACCCGTCACAAATGACCATGACAGGTGACCGCATACCCTTCCTTCCAAACCACCTAGCCACGTCTGTTAGAAATGCCTCAAGAAAATATATAACTGAGGCTGTGGTGTGGTCGCAAGTAAGGTATGTCGCAACAGGTAATGGAGATGAGGTTTTGTGTGGGTTTCTAACCACCAACTCATACACATAGAACGGAGGTGACCCCGTCCCTTTCCGCATTATGCTTCCAGTCGCATCTAGGTAAATTATGTCCTCCTGGCATTGTTCCTGATATATGTGTATACTCCTTTGTGACCAAAGGAGGACCCCTTTTGGGTGTAGCATCACTTTCTGGAGTGCCTCATCAGGACTGTTTGTTCTCTTTTGCAGCATTATTTGAAGGCTGATTATTTCATTATTGTGTTGGAGGCTTGACTTACGGGCTTCCCATGAAATGTTTTTCAAGACATTGGGACTCGGAGCAACATCCCTACAGCCGGACTCCATTACATCCTCAGGTATTTTGGCTATGTTCTCTAGAAACATTGCTCGTGGGAGCTGTTTTTGTAATTCCTTCCCTAATGTTTTTCTGTCATTTGCTCTTACAGGTCTTCTTTTCAGTTCAGTGTGATTATGTATGCACTGTTCTCCCTGAAATTCTACTGTTGCTTTAAGGTCCTTGTCACTATCCACAGTCACTGTAACGGTGACTGGACAATCTTCGAATCGGCAGTAGGCAAGACATGAGAATTCTGGGCTGGCTTGTTTCAAACCCAATCCCTTCAGTCTGTGCCTTTTAAAAGCAAATGAACAGTACGGGTGTATTGTCCTCAGCCCTTTTGAAATTACTTTGGTCCATTGAAGTCCTGCAAAGCCTCTTTTTTTCCTCTTTTTTTTTCAGGTTATCCCACTCACTCTTGTCAATGAAAAAGAAGGAGGGGTTCTTAGGTACACAGATTTTGACAAACCCGTCTTCATCTGATTCACTGATCATGGAGCCCTAATGAAAAAGTACAATGTTAATGGTTTGCAATGAAGAACAATTTGTTTTTAAAAACTATGATCTACAGTAAACTACTTACGTGTTAGGCGTGAAAGTTGAATCTGTACTATAACAACTGAATTATTTGTCTGTTGCTTGATTTGGTGCTGCTTATTTGGGGGTCACATTTGGACTGTTCACTTGTCCATGTGCATTTTTTACATGCATGCGCTAAATTTCAATAACAAATTTCTACTTTATTAATTTGTATTTGGGGTACAATTTATGGTTCCAATCTATATTCTATACAAAACTATGTAACGTAATTCTAAAACCGTTTTTGTGTTATTAATACTGTCAAAACTGAATACAAATACTTGCAGTAATTCTAACATCAAAAATGTAAAGGGACATTACAAAAATAAACAAATTACTTATCAGCACAGTAGATGCGGGGGGTCGTCATATTTTTTTGTTCCTTGACATTTGTTTGTCATGTTTGCTTTATTTTTTCCAAAGCATTATATTGCTTCACTTCAGCTGTGACAAAGTTACATCCACAACTGCTTCACATGTTCATGTCTTTTGAAGGTGGAGCAATGAAGGGAGGATGTGTTTGTTTGGGTTGATTTCAAATATTAATAGTGTTTAACAACGTTTTTGAGAAATCACAGACTGCACCTATATTATTATGTGAAACCATAATAATTATAACCCTAAAGTGGACTCTTGTCTTTCTCAAGGACACTGTGAAAAACTCTCCTGAATATCAAAGTTATTTGGGTTAGAACCTTTCAATTACCAGACAGGCCTAGTGGCCTCACATACCCTGAACTGTTTTAAACAAACCACAAACAGTGATAACTAACTTGGTCTGGAGACTCGCGTCTTTGATCTCCTGCAGCACTTCCACTGTCCTCGGATGGCACTGGAGATGG
>NW_015628882.1:0-528 GCF_001515625.1 Sinocyclocheilus rhinocerous
TACATCTGAATCAACAATAACCACTGAATCAACATCTACAACTCCATCTACAACCCCCGCTTCAACACCTACACTTGAATCAACATCAACCCCTGAACCAACATCTACATCAACTACAGAAACATCTACATCTGAATCAATGACAACCACTAAATCAAAATCTGCATCTACTACAGAAACATCTACACCTGAATCAACTACAACCACTGAATTAACATCCACAACTCAATCTACAGAAACATCTACAACTCCAACAAAAACAACCCTTGAACCAACAACTGAACCAATATCTACATCAACTACAACAACATCTACAGCTCCACCAATAACAACTCTTGAACCAACATCTACATCAACTACAGAAACATCTACAGCTCCATCAACAACAGTCATTAAGCCAGATATTACATCAACTACACTAACATCTTCAACTCAATCAACAACACCTGCTTCAACATTTACATCTGAATCAACAACAACCCGTGCACAAACATTTACATCAACTACAGAAACAGCTACAGCTCCAAC
>NW_015628883.1:0-1333 GCF_001515625.1 Sinocyclocheilus rhinocerous
TTGAGCTTCTATATTTCTCTAACATTTTGAATGAATAACGCAGCAGCTGCGCGTCTCGTGGGCTAGAGTAGACTAACAAAACATTAAAATGCAACAATGTCACTTACATCATCACACCGCATCTCGCACGCCACTGATGACGCTCCCTGACTGACGCACACCATTCAAATGCAAATGTTTATTTTAAATTTGACTAATATTATTTTTTTTATTCACAATCTCCTCATCACAGGCAGGCACAGCACTCAATTCAGCAAGTGTTCATGTGTGCTGTCTGCGTCACTCATAGTACGTGCCTGTATCGTGCGCCATATCGAAAAAATGTTCTATCGTTATCGAAGAAGGTGTACCGTCGAAAAATACTGATACCGTTTTATCGCCCAGGCCTACCTCCTGGGATAGAAAATTAACAAATTAATTTTGTTAATACTGATTTCATTCGATTGGTAACTTATTCTTCTTATTCAACTTGTTCTTGTGTTTTAATTAGGAATTTAAAAAATCTTATAAATATATATTTTTAAATTTGACAAAAGATGACATACTTTTAATAAAGTTAGAAAAATGCCATTACAAAGGTAAAAATAAAATTCCCCTGTAAATCACTTTAAGGAGTCAAATATCACCTCGTAATGGGAAGGCTAATTTTTGTTTGGATTTTTTGATAAAACATTAGAAAGTTTGGAGGAGACATGACAAATTTTGTTAAGCTGTTTTGAAAACCACCATACATTAATATCTGTAGACATAAATAAATGAAGATGATTCATTTAGCCCCAATGCCTCAAAATTTAAAGTAATGTTTCGTCTGACCTGACATTGACAATCAATATGAAAGTTTCCCAAAACTCCCTTTACTGAACATTTTGTAGAAGATTTTTATTAATCAAAATATGAGTTAATGAAGTATAATCAATGTGAATATAGCTGTGTTTGTAATCTACTATTATGATCATGTTTCCTGTGTGTAAGGAGGCCTGTAAGAGAGTAAAATGTGTACATTGAATGGGGGTAGAAGGACTGTGTATGAAATGTGTTGAACACGCCTTGAAGAAAAACTGTATAAAGAGTGTGAAATGTGTCACGCCTTGAAGAAAAACTGTATAAAGAGTGTGCAGACACAGACTCTAGAGATTCTCTGCAGAGTCTCTAAGCTTTATTATCTCTGATAATAACGTCTATCTTCTGGCATCAAAACCTCAAGACTTCGAGAGTGATTTCTCACAGAAGTGGCAGAAGCCACCATGATTTGTTGAAAACGATAAAGAACATTTTGTACCCATTTAACAGTTTATCATCTGTTTATCTAAATGTGATGAAGTGCTTGAGTCTT
>NW_015628884.1:0-795 GCF_001515625.1 Sinocyclocheilus rhinocerous
CGAAACACAGTAATAATAATTTAATTAGAAGGGTTATATTGACCAGTTAAGATTTTGCTTACATCTATATTGTAAATATATATTTTTTCTATTTTTAAATTTTTTTCAGAGGTAAATCAATAACAATTAAATTTTTAACAATATTTCAAGTGTAATTTATGAGATTTTGAATCCAAATTTTTCTTTGTAAAAGGCAAAAAGCTAATCATTCTGATTTCAAAGTTAAGGATTCATTAGTTTGAATATACATTGAACCAAAAACTATCATAACATCTTAGTTGATAATTCAGTATACTTTATTTTTGACAAAACATCCCATGTTTCGGTAGTGACTGCACATTTTCGGTAGTGACAGTAATGCTTTGGTAGCGACCACATCACATTACAGAATTTTAACTTGCATACTAAAACGCTAAAATGCAAAAAGTTTGCATAACTGAGCTAAAATTTTGTTTATTTCCCCCAAATATGAGGATTATGTGTTCCCTTTTTTCACTACCGAAACAATAATGACATGTGACTGTTTCAGTAGTGACAATTTTAGATGCTTTTGAACCTATCTCAAAGATGCTAATCAGCACAAGGTTATCCAGCACAGTTTTGAACAGTTGTACACACATAAAAATTAAATGATATGGAATAAAAAAAGTGTGCTTAATTGCAGAAAAAAGGTTTTCGGTAGTGAAGTTCCTTAGAATCGCACACAGATTTTTCAGACTTTTGAACACATTTATCTCAAAATGATGGGGACCTATCTACTCACCCTGTAGCTATGAGAGAGAGTGACACATAAAT
>NW_015628885.1:0-562 GCF_001515625.1 Sinocyclocheilus rhinocerous
AAATTCCGTTTTTATGAATAGATTCCGGGATTCCGTCCCCATTTTTTTATATCGCCCTACTTTTTCTAAGAAGCAAGTTCAACGCAGACGCACAGACGGTTGTCGTGGTAATGAACACCACAGCAACCACTTGTGCGTCCGCACTGAACGCGCATCTCGCATATAAAAAGCATTTTAGGGGGCCCTTGGCGCATATAAAAAACATTTTAGGGGGCCCTTGGCTTTTGGGGGCCCAAGGCCTTTGCCTAATGGTTAAGTCCGCCTCTGTGTGTACCATTCTCTGTTCACCCTTTTGGAAGTTGATGGAGTAGTAGATTGCAACAATGAGAACCATCTTTGGGCACTCCATTACATCTACCTTCCCCGAATAAACCGGGACTTAAATCTTTTTGTGAACCAGTGGAACCATCACTGCCTGAGAACGGCAAGATACATGTCACCGTATCAGATCTTTGTGCGTGGCTGTCTTCGCCAACAGGCCCAAAATCTTACTGGGATCTAGGGAGTAGTATCAGTGAAAAATAGTATCAGTGAAAAATATATTGGGTAAATATATCACAGA
>NW_015628886.1:0-2038 GCF_001515625.1 Sinocyclocheilus rhinocerous
TGAAGCAAATCGAGTAAAAACAAGATGCTGCATTAAAAGCATTTTTAAAATGACACACTTCCTGACGCCAGTTAGTGGCGCTATAACTTTGAATCCTAATAGTCACATGTATGCGATCGGCATCATACAACGAACAAACCCCTGAAGTTTGATCAAAATCAGAGAATGTATGTGGATGTTATTAGACGCTTCCTGTTTCTCATTTCTCGCCATAAATTCATCGCCTCGCCACGAGCAAACCGTTCGAGATATCAAAATTCTCTTCGCAATTTAGCATCCCCAATTTCTTGAGATCATGTTCACCGAGTTTGATGGCAATCGGTTGGAACCCTCATAGGAGTATATCAAATTACAGAGCATGCGCTTTTTACACAGCCCTGAATAGCCAACTTCCTGTTGGGCGGAGCCTATGACATGCCGCGTGAAATTTGTTCGGCTCAATGAGATCTATATGTGTATCGAGTTTCATATGAATTCATGCAAGTATGTGTGAGCTATACATCAAGTTTTAAAACTGTGTTCCAGGGGGCGCCGTAGAGCCCCTCTACCACGCCCAGGTCCCAGCCTCTGCGGCGTCCTAATGGCCGCAGGTTCCAACGCGTGTGCAAATTTTCAAGAGTTTTTGAATAAGTTAAGGCCCCCAAAAAGCCCCCAAAATCCCCAAAAGAAGGTTGAAAAAAAAATAAATAAATAAATAAATATAGCTGCAAAAAAAATAAAAAATAAATAAATAAATAAAAAATAATCCTTAGGAAAACAAGAGGCCCCTGTGCCTTAGTGGCTTGGGCCCTAATTAAAGCTGCAAGCAGCGATGCACGGGCTTTCGCACCCGGGCTCACCGCCACCCGGTGGCTTTAGGAAAACAGCGAACAGTGGGCAATACGCATTTAAAGTAGTATATATAGGAGGAATATGTCAAAGTCATTTATATGTGCCAAACTTCCTGCTGGCAGCTGATGGCGCTATGATTATAACTGAATGTTGGCATGTAGATGTCTTCAGGCCAGGACTGTTATCAAAAATGTGAAGTCTGGTGCAGATTGAACATGGTATCATTGACTTAGTGTAAAGCATGACATATCCTGTTGCCAATAGGTGGCGCTATGATTATAACTGAATATTGGCCTTGAGATGAGTTCAGGCCAGGACTCTTATCAAACGTGAAGTTTAAAGCAGATCGGACAATGCATTTTTAAGTTAGTGTAAAACAAGTCATTTGTTGTTGCCAGCAGGTGGCGCTATGATTATAATGGAATATTGAGCTTAAAATGTGTTAGGGCCAGGACTCTTATCAAACATGTGAAGTTTAGGGCAGATCTGACATTGCATGTTTAAGTTACTGCGAAACAAGTAATTTCCTATTGTCAGCAGGTGGCGCTATAATTATAACTGAATATTGGCTTTTAGATTTGTTCAGGCCAGGGCTTTTAGGAAACGTGTGAAGTTTGGGGCAGATTGGGCACTGTATGAATTAATTACAACAACTTCCTGTTTCATGGTATTAATAGCATGCTTTAGCACTTAGTAAGTGTTGCTATAATGTTTGAGCATATTTCTAGCATGTTTAGCACATAATGGCATATTTTACTGTGTTGCTAATACTGCATCACAGTGTAAAACATGTCACTTCCTGTTGCCAGTCGGTGGTGCTATAACTATAAGAAAATATGAGAATGTAGATGTGTTCAGGACAGGAGTCTTATAAAACTTGTTAAATTTGGGACAGATTGGACACTGCATACCTGAGTTACAGTAACTTCCTTTTTCACTGCATTAATAGCATGCTTTAACACATAGCTAAGTGTTGCTAACATGTTATAGTATGTTTCTAGCATATTGCCAGCTTATTTAACACTTGTTGACACTTTTTAATATGTTCCTAGGAGTCCATAACAGTGTTAACCATGACACTTCCTGTTGCCAGCAGTTGGCGCTATGACTACAACTGAATATGGGCATGGATATGTGTTGAGGACAGAACACCTTTCAAACATGTGAAGTTTAGGGCAGATTGGACACTGCATGCCTGAGTTACAGT
>NW_015628887.1:0-222 GCF_001515625.1 Sinocyclocheilus rhinocerous
TTTTGTCCAGATGCGCACCAGAAAAAACATGCGCACTTTCTGCCATAGACGCGCTCTCCAAATCATAAGCTCTAACGCCAGGCAAGTCTGATCTTTTACAACTCTGATGAGTCTGTCGATTGCAATTGGTCAGGTTTTATGACACACACTCACGCCGGGCCAGTCAGAGCTGTGAAATTTGACACCTCTGCGTCAACAGCGGGGGAGGGTGGTCGAGGGGGC
>NW_015628887.1:409-547 GCF_001515625.1 Sinocyclocheilus rhinocerous
TCATATTACAAGTTGTATATGATGAAGAACGTTCAGCGGCGCCGTGGAGAGGAATGAACACGCATCTGGTGAGGCTTTATCAGCCTGTTTTCGCTGTTTGTGATCTTTGAATCTTTATTTTGAAACGTGATAGCACAG
>NW_015628888.1:0-341 GCF_001515625.1 Sinocyclocheilus rhinocerous
CAGGGTCTGAGCAGACGTACGCACTTTTTCTTGTCGGAGTACTGCGGGTTTTTGGAAATGTAAGCTGTTCTTGCGACTCACTCTTCTAAATTAAAGCATTTGGTTGATGATTGGTGATCTTTTATATGTTAATGACATTAATTAGGAGTCGTTTACAAGGCAGAGATCTGAAACCATTCAGTTGCGCACAAGTTCAAGATGATTTGCGATTCATATATTTCACATCTGAAAGAGAGGTGTACGTGCGTTTTCTGTACGTACGCTCATTCTATTATTCGCACATACGCATATCTGAGAGATGATCGTAAGATCAAATTTAGGATGGTTTCTGCGCAACATTT
>NW_015628888.1:386-486 GCF_001515625.1 Sinocyclocheilus rhinocerous
AACATTTTATAAATGAGGCCCCTGATGCTCACGTGCCCACTGTTGGTGCATTCGCCGGTGGACAGGGGTCAGTATGGGCACCCTGACTGGTCTGCGGCTA
>NW_015628889.1:0-490 GCF_001515625.1 Sinocyclocheilus rhinocerous
GCTTTGAGGAACAGATGAAACTCTCTCAGGCGTTTTAAGACCTCCACAACGTGGTGGCGATGTTCGGCCATGCTCTGGGAGTAAATCAGTATGTCATCAATGTAGACCAGAACGAACCTGTGCAGATACTCCCGGAGTACCTCGTGCATGAAATCCTGGAATACGGAGGGGGCGTTTACCAGTCCATACGGCATGACAATATATTCATAGTGTCCGGTAGGGGTCACAAAGGCGGTCTTCCACTTGTCCCCCTCACGTATCCGGATGAGGTTGTACGCACTGCGGAGGTCTAACTTGGTGAAGACGGTGGCTCCGCGGAGATATTCCAAAGTCACTGGAACGAGGGGATGTGGATAGCGGAACTTCACTGTGCCTTTATTTAGAGCCCAGTAGTCGATGCAGGGCCTCAAACCTTTGTCCTTCTTGGCCACGAAGAAAAAGCTGTAAGCAGCAGGGGACGTGGAAGGGCGGATGTAACCTTGCTGTAAAG
>NW_015628890.1:0-536 GCF_001515625.1 Sinocyclocheilus rhinocerous
CACAATATATTTTACCTATATCCCCATGCACCTGTTATTTCCTTTTGCAAAATGTGTGTGTGTGTGTGTGTGTGTGTATATATATATATCTATCAGGGCTCCAGACTGCGACCAAATAGTTGCATTTTGCGACCATTTTTTCCTGCTGATGTGACTAAATGTTTTTAGAGGTCGCATTGGTGAGACAGAAAAATGCAAATATAATTTTATTTAAAAAAAATGCGCAGGCGATTACGTTAAAGGCTCATCCAATCACTCTCCGTTTTCGCTTCCCCTCCCCCGCCATTCTATCATCCTCTCAGGTACACATGCTCACTCAAGGTTATCAAAGCGCGCTAAAACGCTTGTCTCACTGACTGTCATTTATTAGAGCTCATGATGAAGCGGTCTATTATCTCATATTTTAGCAAAAACGCCTCAACGTCTAAAGACAGTATCTCAGCCGAAGGAGAGAAGGCAGATCTAGACAAAGAACAAGAAAAGGAGCATATGAGTGAAGGGCAAACTCCTGCAGCTAAAAATAAATGTGTTAAATT
>NW_015628891.1:0-1478 GCF_001515625.1 Sinocyclocheilus rhinocerous
CACTGTGACCTGAAACACAGAAAACACCAGATCACAAGCCGATCATGTGAGGAAAGTGAGCGCTTCGCTTTAAAATATGCAGCCTGTGTGTTTATTTTATTAAAGGGCAGCCTTTTGTGATTTGTTAAGGGCACTGCTTTCGGTTTTAGTTTGTTTGACGGATACTTTGCCAAAGTCTAAATAATTCAATCAAAACGTGTGAATAACTGCTTGACTCCTTCACGTCTTACCTCTCTACATTGCTACAATGTCGCGAGCATGTATCCAGCAATGTTGCCATAGTATAAATGAAATGTGGCACAGACGTTGCTACAACACAAATGTGTTTGTTGGGAAATGGGCTTTGTGTTCTGTCTTGTGACAAAGTCTCCTGGTTAACTTTTGTGTCAACATTGCAGTAATGGCAAAATCCAAACTAATACCAAGGCAAATATAGGCAGCAAATAAAACTCTTCTCCAGTCTTCAAACACACAAAAAACATTAGCCTTTATAGACATCGTGTGACATAGTGTTTCTTGAGTAAAGAAAATGCTGTACTTATTTCAAACATCAGATCTTGCATTGCAAACAAGCAGAAATCTGTCTCCAAACTGTGCGGCACAGCACTTCATTCTGAATGGAGACGGGGTGGAGTTACGAGGTTTTGCTGATAGTTTGAGTATTTGATGTTACTTTGCTGAGGAGGCGCAGCTAACTTTTAGCTAACTTTGCCTAACAATATAACTTTACTGGAGCCAGCTAACTTTTGAAGGAGTAACTCCTGTCACTACAATTGAATTACTGCCTGAAACGTGGAGAGATGTCCAAATCAACAAGCATCAATGCGATTATAAATCAGATTGTCAGAGTGGATCTTACCTTCAATGGAGCAGTAGGCTAAAATGTCTGTTTCATTTGTTAGTGGCTGGCTAGTTAATGTTAACGGATTATAAAGCTGTCATTTGCCTTGCTAGGAGTTAATATTTTGCTATCTTCCTTAAATGTCTTTGGATATTAGTGTTTTAACATGAGTTCAACTATGATTTGGCGGCAGGATTGTATCATTGTAGGCTAGCTGGTCACTTGCTGGTTCTGTGTGAGAGTTATCAATGCAGACTGCAGTATCTGTGCTGTCAAAGCCAGGAAAACACAGCTATAACACAGTAACATCACTTATTGCACTTGTAGCCAATATACTTTTGTACATTTTAAATATCCTGTGCATAGCGCTTCGTCATTTACATCATGAGATTTTGGCCAAATGTATTCAACACAAGAAAAACTGAGCGCCAATATACACTCCCCTCCAAAAGTATTGGAACAGTGAGGCCAATTCCTTTATTTTTGCTGTACACTGAAAACATTTGGGTTTGACATCAAAAGATGAATATGAGACAAGAGATCAACATTTCAGCTTTTATTTCCAGGTATTTACATCTGGATCTGATTATCAATTTCAGCTTTTATTTCCAGGTATTTACATCTGGATCTGATACAC
>NW_015628892.1:0-561 GCF_001515625.1 Sinocyclocheilus rhinocerous
ACGATTTTTTGCGCAGCTCGTCAGAGAACAACGGCTCTGTGTAGTAAATATCGCATGCGATTTATCGTGCAGCCCTAAATAGAACCCATTATAATCAGTGATGTTGTCTACACTGGATGCAGTAAACTGATGCCTCGTTCTATTTATGACGTGCTGACACAAAGTTCAAATGATTTTCAATGGTTGCTTTGTTGCGTCCTGTTGCGGCGCAGACACAGTGTCAGCATAGTTTGTCAGTACAGTCAGTAACGTAGCAGACTGAAAAGTTAGTATCTTTCGTCAGTAATGTAGCAGATTGAAAAGTTAGTATCTTTCTGCAGTCCAATAGACGGCAGTGCGGTGGTGGCTTGAGTCTGTCTGTTGAATGGTGATTTAACGCTACGTTGACACCTAGTTGGAGAGACTCAATGCTAAGTAAATAAACAACAATGTCCCCGTCTTTTACTCTCACAATGAGCTTATCATACTCGTTTACTCGTGTCGCGATGCAGAAAACATGGACGGAATCGCGGAATGCAGTCATAAAAACAGAATTTACTGTATAACGTGGAATTTCATGGA
>NW_015628893.1:0-277 GCF_001515625.1 Sinocyclocheilus rhinocerous
TTTAGAATTTTCTATATTTCTGCATAAATATGACCCAAAACACAAGTAGATTTTCACACAAATCCTGAAAGTTCCTCAAAGAGAACCCAATCAAACAAATGAGACAAAAATATATACTTTGTCATTTATTTATTGAGAAAAATGATCTGGTGTTAAATATTTGTGAGTGGCAAAAGTATGTGAATCTTTGCTTTCAGTATCTGGTGTGACCCCCTTTTACCTCAAGTTTATTTTATTAAGTATACTTAAGTAAAGTTCAAGTATATTTTTAAGTATA
>NW_015628893.1:332-477 GCF_001515625.1 Sinocyclocheilus rhinocerous
CCCATTCCTCAGTACAGAACCACTTCAACTCTGTGATGTTGGTGGGTTTCCTCCTATGAGCTGCTTGCTTCAGGTCCTTCCACAAAATTTCAATTGGAAAAAGATCCGGAATTTGACTCAGTCATTCCAAAACATTAACTTTGTT
>NW_015628894.1:0-1130 GCF_001515625.1 Sinocyclocheilus rhinocerous
AGTATGCAAATCAGGAAGAAATGGAAGGCTCACCTGAGCTGGAGGTTTATGGCCAGAAAGAAAACGCTCATCGAGGCGACCTCGCGATGTCACTTTCTTGGCCCGCTTCCACGGCAAGTCCAGCCTCGCCGTGGCGCGATCCATAGCTTCCAACAGCTCATCATACGCAGGGCAGGAGGATTGGGAAGGCTCAGCCTCAGCCTCTTCGCCGTCCTCAGACATCTCCTGCTCCTCCTGGGCTGAACCCAGCAGAGCACTGGCCCCCGGATCAGACGATGTTAGAGAAAAAACATCATCCTCCAGCGGCTCTCTCTCGTCCACAGCCGACGAGCGCGAGAGGGAAAGACCCTCTTTAAACTCATCGGCCAGGTCCACGTGCGATCCCCACGAGCTCATTCTCCTCTGTGCCTCAGCAGCGGCAGGTCCTGAGCCGCGGGAAGCAGATGGCTGCCCCTCTTTCCTCGAAAAAAGAGACAAACGAGAGCGGTGCTTTTTCATCGAAAAAACGCTTACAATGCACGCAAATTGCCCCCTCAAGGACATCGCGTGCGTGCTCCTCGCCCAAACAAAGGACGCAGAGATCGTGTGTGTCATCAGGTGTCAAATAACGACGACGCGGATGCACACACCCTCTAAACGCTTTGCTAGTGCTCGCCATAATAATAGATAGTAGATCGCTCTTACCACGTTCAAATGCACGCTTCAAACAAAACAGTCATTGAAGACGAAGAAGAGAATGACATGTTCTCCCGGCGCCTATTTATACTAATAGTCGCACCGGTAGTGACGTCATGGGCTGTCGCCGGCCAACGTGTTGTTGGTGTTTTTTCAATGTATGCTTCAGACACGGATCACGACGAGGCGTTCCCCATAGCGCCCCCTAGAGGACGCAGTTCGAAGTTCCCTTGAAAGGGAATCAGGGTCACTCTGAATACATATCTATTGAAAGAATGAGCTAACCTACAAAGGGACACTTTTTATGAGTGTTTGAATGTACGGAAATAATTGAAGTGCTAGGACGCATTTTGTTGTATGGAGTGATTTTGCTTTTAGTTTTCTCCCAAACTATGCAGTACAATGCCTTAAAAATAAATACAGTGATAGTCAGGCTCAGTCTGAATACATATAAA
>NW_015628895.1:0-913 GCF_001515625.1 Sinocyclocheilus rhinocerous
CATCCTGCAAATCAGCCAAGGCGGCCAATAGATCGAGCAAAGCCTTGAACTCGCCCACTCGACAGTAGCATTGTCCCGCACAAGACCCGGCTCTCCTTGAGCTTTGGGTCGCAGCGGCAGGTCTTAAACGAGCCTGGGCCGCGCCCCAGTTCTTACCGCAGCAAAACCTCATTCGCTTCCCGCTTCGGCTCAACTTTTCACCGAGGCTCTTCCGGCTGCAGCGCCACATGTAGCCGGGCCTCCAGCTCACGTAGCAATCGCTAGCGCGAGACTGCCTCCACTAGCACCGCAGGCCTTGTTGCAATAATATTAAGTAAAGTCGCTAAAGGTAGGTCGTTTGTTGTTAAACGACGTGATGACATTATGGATGTTGATGTCATTTTTTTTTTTGTAACCAAGACACAAAACTGCGTAGAACACGCAATGAAATTACTCAAATTTTCTGTATTAATTTTCACTAGCTTTTTATCTGTATTTTAAATTACACATTGTACTCGGATAGACGGATAAGATGAAAAAGATTTGATTTTCGTGAAAATGAGTTAAACAGTGTACAATTATAGGTGCAAACCAACAAATAAGGTGTATCATAAAGAAACTATTATTAATATTATTATTATTGAAAAAGTACAACTAGCAACCTAATTTGCATGCGTTGGGCATACTGCTAGGCACGTCTCTCCAAGTCTCTACCAGCTGATGTGCTGCTTGGCTGGCTAGCTGTTTCAATTCTTACTACTAATTGTGTGGTTAAGAGGAAAAGCATGTCTTTTCGTAATTTCATGATGTTGTCAAAGTCGTCATATTTCTCCTGCTACTTCTAACCTCTCTTCATTTTCAGTGGTCTCCAGCTACCGTAGCACACTAACGTGAGGCTGCCTCTGCAAGCTGTGCAGCATTTTCCCCCGAATAT
>NW_015628896.1:0-217 GCF_001515625.1 Sinocyclocheilus rhinocerous
AAAGTAGTCATGGATAAATAAAATACTTAAATGAATGACCTTACTTGACTAAATGATTTGTCTTTTTTCCTTCACAGACAGCGCCTTCTGGGGCATTATTGCAAGCTCCATCTGTAGTTCCACTTCCGCGTTTGTGGCCGGAGACCTTGCCACCAGATCACAAGTGGATTGGCAAAAGGCTTTTCAAAATGGGATCCAAGGGAAAGCCAGAGCTTCA
>NW_015628896.1:1088-4106 GCF_001515625.1 Sinocyclocheilus rhinocerous
TGTAAAGTTGCTTTGCAATGATTTGTATCGTGAAAAGCGCTGTACAAATAAACTTGAATGGAATTGAATTGAACTTCCATTCATACGCATGCGAATGCGTCAGACTGGAAACGCAAGCCCGTGCAAAA
Organism: Sinocyclocheilus rhinocerous; assembly: GCF_001515625.1. Taxonomy (NCBI): domain Eukaryota; kingdom Metazoa; phylum Chordata; class Actinopteri; order Cypriniformes; family Cyprinidae; genus Sinocyclocheilus; species Sinocyclocheilus rhinocerous. Next base: position 1,217 of record NW_015628896.1, read on the forward strand.
AGTTTCGCATTTTCCTGCGTTCCAAAGCTTGGTGAACTCTGACCTGCGAATTCGCATCACGCAAAGCCATGTGACCAACAGCAGATAGATATGTCACAGCATGAAATTGTAGCTGAATTAAAGGAACATAAATTTAAAACTGCAGCACTGCACTGTTTGGTTACATTTACAGCATGCTTCATATAATGTCTTATCACAGATCTCTAAGAAGCTGGCTGGGAAAGTGAGGAAAATGGGACCCTGGCTTACCTTTGTTGGCACGGAGTTTGGTCAGGGGGTCATAAGCGTGCTGTTCTTGGCAAAGTGATGTAGTTCTGCACAGGCCCCTCCCACAATTGTTGACTGACTGCTGTTTTAGCACAGACCCACCCCGCTGAGTGAGCTGTCAACAGTCTACCATTGTTTCGACGCCGGAGCAGTTCTAGACAAGAATGTGTCGTAAGCGATTGAGGTGTTTTGTTGTTGGATGTAATAATGAACATAGCAGTCGTCATTTACTCCCGACATCTGAGCCACTGAAGATTATTTTTGTTTTTGAAGGGAATGCGCCCTCTGATATACCTAAATGCGCCTATTTTCGCACAAATCATTTGTGATCCAGCTTCACCTACAGGAGTATAAGTTTTTTTGTTTGTTTTTTTATGAATCTTTGCAAATCACCTTTCCTAATAATGTGCTAGTTAACGGGGCCAGCTCCAGGCATGGGCAGGGGAGCCCACCTAATCAGAATTAGATAAAGATTGTGTTAATTTTTTTTTTTTTTGTGCAGTGATTAAAACAAGTCTGAAGTGGACTGTATTTTGAGAAGTATAAGATATAGCTGGAGACTACCCCAACAATCATAAAATAACACCAGAAAATTGCAGCGTTTTTCTTTTATTAGCTGAAAGCAAGGCATGCTAAATTAACGTGGAGGCTTCAGTCTGTTGCAGAAAAGCAGATGCTGTCAATGAGCGAAAACGGGTAGAAATATTTTTACGCTATCATGGAGAGTTTGCGAGTTACAAGGAGTTTAATACATGAATATGTATCATAGCTTACCACTGAAATTACCTGAGCAGTTGAATTAATATTCTAAAAAAAACGCTCATTCAATAACGTGCATTCATTGCATGGACGGCAAGATAAGCATTTAAAATGCATGTAGGCTATACAGCTCAGTTGAAAACTTACCCCGTTTAACTTGCTGTTAATGCTGAATGTAAGAATGAAAACTGAATGTAAACAACACTGAAATAAGAGCTTGTGTGATGAAAGTTGCATTCGTTACTATAGCAATAGTCAGCTCGACTGTAATATCCAGTGATGCAAACTATTTGACTATTTTTTTTTGTCAAATTTCGCCGTTTTTAATTGAAGGTAGGGCTGTCATTTACGGGTTTCATGTAATTCATAATTATTGTGACGATAATAGCATTTTTCCGTTTTGCGTTTTCAACATAGGAATACAACTAAAATTGAATGGGTGCATATTTTAAAATAAAAATATTATTTGCATATTGATTACTTTACAAAAAATCTGTGAACAGTGAAGTGGGGTACGAGTGGTTATGAACGAATGAATGAATGAAACACATTTGTCCGTGTTTCACTCACACTTTCACAAATTTAATATAAACCATTTATTTACATTGTAATATTGCCACTTTTTTAATCTGAAGAGATTTAACAACTTTCATAAATTGACTGAGTCTGGGCCCTGATTTTTCCCAATTTTCCTGAATAACTAGGTTTTTTCCCCATTAATGGTTATGATGTCATTTGAACATGACATTCATCATGATTGGACATCTCAATTCTCTAATTGCACTACAAGGAGGTGAGAAAGCTTCCAGAGGAGCTATGAGCGAGGATACACAGGTGTATCCTATGCGGAAGTCTTTCTTGTCTTTGTTTCTGGCTTTGCTACTGTTCGGACGCTCTTGCTTACTGCTCTGCGCTTTGCTCCTTGTTTATGTACTTTTCTCAGATTTTTCTAAGATTTTAACTTCAGCAGATCAGCACAGTGCTCAAACAACACATTTTTGGCACAAACACTGAAACGAAAAACTTTTTGGGACTGGAATAATACTACGAAGAAGACTTTTTGCCTCCTACTGCCAGCAGCTTACATTCCGGAGACGGGAAAACACAGCTGCCTACATTCAAACAGATGAGAAAGAAAATGCCTCTTGTGGATATCAGCCAGCAGTTAACATTGCTACTAACAGGTGCTCAAGGTTGAGCAGACAGTGGCATTCAGCTCAGAGCACAGCTGAGCCCAGGTCTCTGATATTGGGTGACTATTATCAGAAACATCAGTAGCAGGACTACAACTACAGGCTGCTTTCCTCAAGCAACCTGTTGTGATTTCTGATGTGAACAGGGAACTTCGGAACATTCTAATGAAGCACAAGACTGCTAATCGAATCATCATCCATGTGGGGAAGAATGACATTCGAAAAGAGCAGTCAGAACTCTTTAAGAAGGATTTCAGTGAACTCCTTGAAACACTTCGAAAGACTTAAAGGGGTCATCGGATGCCCATTTTCCACAAGTTGATAGGATTCTTTAGGGTCTTAATGAAAAGTCTATAACATACTTTGGTTAATATTTCTCAATGGTAGTGTAAAATAACCCCCATTTTACTCATCAACAACTTCAATCTTTTCTGGGGCCATAGACAACTTTTTAAACTGGATGGCCTCCACCCAAACAAACTTGGTGCAAGAGTTCTAAATAGGGATGCTCCGATCAGGATTTTTGCAGCCGATACCAAGTACCAATTTCTTGTCATGGTGATCTGCCAATACCGATGCTTCAAACTTTATATAGACGTTTCATCAGGCGCCTAGCCCGAAGTTAACGTACGGTCTTTTTATCAGTCTGGCTATGGCGCCGGCTACAAACG
>NW_015628897.1:0-552 GCF_001515625.1 Sinocyclocheilus rhinocerous
TTTACTAACAAATAATACAAATATCCCCTCACTATTTTTTACCTTCTTTTTTTGGTTTTTATTAATTTAATTTAGTTTGTTTTTTGGGCCGCTGTGCCAAAATTGTGTTTGCATTCAGTAGCCTATACTGCAGCATTTTTGTGCCACGTTGAAAAATAACTAAATAAATAAGATTAACGTCATAATATTCTAAGAATAAAGTCAAAATTAAGATAATAAAATCATGTTATATTGCGTGAAGTTAATGTGAAAATTCCACATACAGGTGCATCTCAATAAATTAGAATGTCGTGGAAAAGTTCATGTATTTCAGTAATTCAACTCAAATTGTGAAACTCGTGTATTAAATAAATTCAATGCACACAGACTGAAGTAGTTTAAGTCTTTGGTTCTTTGAATTGTGATGATTTTGGCTCACAGTTTAAGTCTTTGGTTCTTTTAATTGTGATGATTTTGGCTCACATTTAACAAAAACCTCAACAAATTAGAATACTTCATGAGACCAATTAAAAAAAATTTTTTAGTGAATTGTTGGCCTTCTGGAAAGTATGT
>NW_015628898.1:0-367 GCF_001515625.1 Sinocyclocheilus rhinocerous
CGTTTGGAGCATTTTTTGTTCGTTAAATGTAAGGTTTTTTTTTTTAAAGTAACGCTGCCAGCGGCAGACAGTGAATTGATAGCCTATATGTTTGATCAATTTAGCCTTCTCAAATCATCACGACTTGCCTAAAATAAAATCTATATATAAAACAGTTCAAGCATATCACAATGCAAGTTTAAACATTTAACCTAGATAAATGTGCACTGTTAGGCGCATATCCAATCGTTTGTGTGGAGAGTGGAAGCTGAAGCGCGCTCTGCAGGACATGGAGGCGCCAGCGCCATCACTTGCATTTTTTTCTAACAGTGGAAACAACTTAAAATACGCAGTCATTTTTGCTCATAAAGGTAAGAGTAATACATCA
>NW_015628898.1:420-531 GCF_001515625.1 Sinocyclocheilus rhinocerous
TGGCTAGTTTTTGCGTATTTCATTTCATTCTGTAACCTACTTGTTCTACATGTTCTACAGTAGGCTACTCAGGGGCGCCGCTAGCAATTTTGGGCCCTATGAAAGAATATG
>NW_015628899.1:0-167 GCF_001515625.1 Sinocyclocheilus rhinocerous
TGGAGATGAGGTGGGTTTGAAGACAGCTAGGGCCAACCTATCCCGTGGCATCAGAGAGGCTAAAAGACAGTACTCTAGGAGGATAGCCCATCGTTTCAGTGACAGCAGAGACACTCGGAGCCTGTGGCAGGGGATACAGACCATTACGGACTACAAGCCCCCACCAC
>NW_015628899.1:413-555 GCF_001515625.1 Sinocyclocheilus rhinocerous
TGTGCAGTGGAACTCACTGATGTCTTCACAGACATTTTCAACATCTCGCTAAGTCAGGCTGTTGTCCCCACATGCTTCAAAGCTACCACCATCAATGCAGTCCCAAAGAAGTCGTCTCCATCCTGCTTCAATGACTACCGTC
>NW_015628900.1:0-1147 GCF_001515625.1 Sinocyclocheilus rhinocerous
ACAGCATCAACATTACACAGAAGGTTCCCTTTATACAACATGGTCCAGAACTCATTCCAGACTCATTTTCTATTAGTTGTTTTCAATTATAGTGCAATATAAAGTATTAAATTGAGTTGTATAAATAGTGTTGTGGTGTTTATTAGGCTAATTTAAAAAAGACCAGTAGATCAGTCCTTTATATCTATTACATCTATTTTAATGCTGTTTTGCATGACTCAAAAAAAAAAAATAATTTCAATTTTTCAATTTGAAATTTTTTTGGCTAGTTATTTAACAAAAGCAAAGTTTAGTATAAAAATACTGCAATCGTGTTTTAAAATGAAATAAAAAGGCTGCGTGACTGTGACGTGTTTTAATGGGCGTGCGCTGGAGTCACTTTCAAACACTGGAGCGGAGGGAGTTGCCATGGAAACGGGGCGCAACACTGTAAATGACAAATCGTAAATCTTTGTCTCTCGCTGCTGTTTTCTGCTTTCAGGTGAGTTTAGTCCCTATTAAATCACACAAATATCACATACATCTGTTCCAGATACTTCCCTACATGTAACTGACATGTTTCTGTTGAATATTTACTTCACAGAAATGTTTTACAGTCGTTGAAAAAGTCCGCTAGCATCTCAACTGTTTTAGAGGAGGTTATGTTAGGCTAAATCTGAAGCTTGAGCTCTTGTTTATGAAAGTTTGGGCTTTTAATCACTTCTTTATTTGTAGATGAGAGGTTTTGAGAGTTTTGTAAAGGTTTTGTTATCAATGGTTTATTTGAAGTTGTCTAACTTATTTAGCCTAAAATATGTGCTGTATACTGTTAATCGGTGACATCACTTGCACGGAGCACGAATTAAATGAAGCTAACGTTAGTTCAAACGTGTTTTGATCTTTCATGGTAAACAAATATTGATTAAAAATTTCAGGAGTTTTAATATAATCTTTCTACAAAAGAAGAGAAGCTCCAAGATTTCAAAATTTGTGAAGGGAGCTGCTGACAGAAATTCAGGAAACACAGGTGAGCATAGAAGAAATTAAATACATTCATATGCATTTTTTTCCACAACATATTTTCTTATATCACCATTCATCTGTTGATTTATTACAGTTTTACATATTACAGTTCATTATTGGAAGGTTTTGACATCCAAACCTGAGT
>NW_015628901.1:0-562 GCF_001515625.1 Sinocyclocheilus rhinocerous
CTTTTATCGGCGTTTCATCCGGAACTTTGGTCAGATTGCTGCACCGTTAACGGCACTCACCTCTCCTAAGGTACCATTCAAATGGAAGGTTGATGCACAGGAGGCCTTTGATAAATTAAAGTCCCGGTTTATCTCTGCTCCTGTCTTGTCTATTCCAGACCCTGAACGTCAATTCATTGTTGAGGTGGATGCCTCCGATGTCGGAGTAGGCGCGGTCCTATCACAGCGGTCACCCCAGGATGGGAAGGTGCACCCCTGTGCCTTCCTCTCCCACCGCCTGAGTCCCCCAGAATGGAATTACGACATAGGTAATCGGGAGTTGTTGGCGGTCAGGCTGGCTTTGGGTGAGTGGCGTCACTGGTTGGAGGGTGCAGCTCAGCCCTTCCTGGTCTGGACGGACCATAAGAACCTCGAATATGTCAAGTCAAGTCAAGTCAAGTCACCTTTATTTATTGTCCATTCAGCCAGGAGGCTGAGCTCCTGACAGGCTCGCTGGGCCCTCTTCTTTGGCCGATTTAATTTCACCCTGTCTTTCAGGCCCGGGTCCAAAAACGTCAAGCCC
>NW_015628902.1:0-2519 GCF_001515625.1 Sinocyclocheilus rhinocerous
CTACATCTTTGGATGGCCTAAGGGTGAGTAAATTAACAGCAAATTATAATTTTTTGGGTGAACTATTTATTTAAGTACTTAGTAATTAAAGGGGTCATATATGATGCAATTTCAAATTTTCCTTTCTCTTTGGAGTGTTACAAGCTGTTCATGCTTAGGTAAGATCCCTGAAGTTGCAAAGACTAAAGTCTCAAAACGTAACATTTCAGTCACACGCTTGAGGTATTCGGCCAATCACAATGCACTGGATAGCTGGCCAATCAGAGCACACCTCGCTTTTCAGACCGATGAGCTTTGTAAAAATCGACGCGTTTCAGAAAGGCGGGGCATAGAGGAGAAACAATAATGTACAGTTTGTGGAAAAAAATGTTTTTTTATAGAGGAGAAACAATAATGTACAGTATGTGGAAAATAATGTTTTTTTTTTACCTTAAACCGCATAAACACATTGCATTACACCAAATACACAAAATAATGTTCTTTTTAGCAGCATCATATGACCCCTTTAACAAGTAAATAATCAAAATTGAAGGCTGTCTTACCCTCTACTTCCTGAAGCCAGTCCCGCCAGAATGCAACTGCCCTGGACTCTTGTCTCCATTTATTGGAGCCTCTTGGTGAGGTAAATTGTGGCTTGGAAAACCCCCCTATGTCCGCCGCAGTCAGTTTGACATTGCTTTTGAAGAACACTTCTTCAAAGGCAGTATGGTGGGCTATCATGTCATCTATAAGCCCAAGGACATTTAGACTTTCTTTGAACCTAAAGTAAAAATAGAAGCCCAAGGACATTTAGACCTTCTTTGAACCTAAAGTAAAAATTGTATCAGTGAAAAATATATTGGGTAAATATATCACAGAGAAAATGTTTTTAAACCTATTTAACCACTCAATGACATCTAAATTCTGCAGACTGCAATGAACAACAGATGAGAAGAAAAAGTTGGAATTAGAGGGAGAAGGGTGTGAGTCCACTGGAATAAAGACTGATTGATGCATCCTCTTCATCGTTTTTTCCCCCCTTATTTATAAAATCATAAACATTGTTGTACTTACTGCTGGAGTGCGGCATGAATACGGCCCTCTGTGTAAAACTCCAGAATAGCTGTCATCAGTTCGTCTCTCTGGGTCATGGAGTTTAGGTAGCAAAAAGCTCCCATAACCGTTAGCTTCATCTGTGGCTCCACTGATTGCCTCTCTGGCATCCTCCAGTGTAACAGCACTTGCTATCTGGTATGAGAAGGAATGAAAAGCACACAACTGAAAGTGAAACAGCAATTTCACAGGAAATTTCTTTCTGAGGTTATAAGAAACTTTCAAAGTCACAATCAATATAAATATAATTACCTATTTAAAAAATATTATCTAGCCCGGCCCACACCTTAATCCAGGCACAGTGCCTAGAAACTCTTTAACCTTTCTAATGAGTTAGTCTTCTTCATAAGTTATATTTACAGACCCGTACATTGCTGCTTTACTAACTTTTCTGACACTGTAATGATACTACAGTATAAAGTCATCTACCAACTTGCCTTGTGCAATTTGTCCTGGAACTCTGGGTCTGCCACCTCTTCGGATGGAAGGCCACAGATTCGCCTGAAAAGACGATGGGAAAAAAAGTGTGGAGAAACCCCTCCTTGAATTAGGCAAACTGCAACCATTTGTCCTGCAAGCCTATACATCCCATTGTGCAGAGCTGTAGAGGAAAAACATGTCACATTGAAAGTTTTGATGCACTACAACTTATTTGTGTATTCAGAGTTAGAGTAGGATGGCCAGTGCCTAATTAAATAAAGTATACATAAATTGTGACATTTAAAATGACTATGTGCAATCCAAACATACCAACACTATCTAGAGCCAAAGCTTGTGACTCAGAAGGCCCTTCAAAAATATGGTGCTGCTGAAGCTGGCCCATGAGGAGGCGACATTCAAAAATAGCTGCTGAAGCTGGCCCATGAGGAGGCGACAAAACTCCCTTGTTGCCCCACCTTCATCAACAGCCCCTTCGCCCACTCCGCTCTCGTCCACGAACACCACATCCAGCCTGGACTCTGGATCAAAGGCAGACCGACTGAAAGCTCTCACCGCACAATCAAATTCCTCCCCACGGAGGACATTAACTTGGTTGGCAGGGAGAGCCCTCTGCCTCACCCTTGACTGCAGGTAACGCATTATGTCACCAATGTCCAAATGACTGTATAGTAGACAAAAATACATCGATATATACTCCATGTAAAAAAGGGGGAAATAAATATATATTGCTATTACAACTTAATATGTGTAATTCCTCCCCTTGGAAGAATAAATATAGGCCTTCGATGTCTAGTCATGATGATGGGCAAAATCTACTCTGATTAAAACTACACATGCAAAGATTGTTGTGTTTTTTACTGTTTAAGAGCAGTATTGTCCATGAAGTAAGCATTCACTACTTACTCTTCTGATATAGCAGGTGACGGGAGACATGGCAGGAAGCGGGGCAGATATGGCAAGGTGTGGGGGAGACATGGAGGTGTGTG
>NW_015628903.1:0-519 GCF_001515625.1 Sinocyclocheilus rhinocerous
TGGCCAGATATACCCAAAAGCCTATAAAACCTAAACAAAAACTTAAAACTCTATGAAACTTGGTGAAAACATGTGTCAGATGACTCTTAACAATTATGCAAAGTTTCATGGAGATTGGACCATAGGTGGCGCTCTAACAGTTAAAACGGTCTCAAAAACACAGTATTTCTGTAGTAAATGAGCTCAAATTGTAGAACATGTTCATATATTCACACAGACACTAGAGCTTCATATCATATGATAGATCTCCGTATTCTGAACAACTTTGCTTCTGGGGCTAATGCTGTCAATCAAATCATTAATTAAATATTTACAAATATGTTAAAAACCTACTTTTACGAACTAGTCCTAGGTTTTTTTCTCAATCTTGATCAAACCACTGCAGTAATATTCACTGGACTCTCTAGATCAATAATTATCAAAAAAATGTTGAATTTTGTCCTTTGGTTAGCTTTAACGGGGTCATTTAGAATAGGGTGTGGTCAAATATACCCAAAAACCTATAAAACCTAAACGAAA
>NW_015628903.1:649-824 GCF_001515625.1 Sinocyclocheilus rhinocerous
CTTTCATGGAGATGGAACCGTAGGTGGCGCTATAATAGTTGAAAAGGCCTCAAAAATACAATATTTGTATAGAAAATGACCTCAAGTTGTAAAACATGTTCATATATTAACAAACACACTAGATCTTTACATCATATGATAGATCTCCTCATTCTGAACAACTTTGCCTCTGGGA
>NW_015628904.1:0-492 GCF_001515625.1 Sinocyclocheilus rhinocerous
AAACCAAGCTTACTGAACACAAGTAAACAGTCACAAATTATAATACAAATTTAGTACATACGAAATCAACCTACTTGGAAAAACTTAAAAAAATGAATAAGAAATATTATATTGTATAAAGTAAATGTACAAATAAACTGAATAGTCTTCACTGTATAAATTCAATATACATTAATTCTTACTTATTTTACAAAAGTGATTCAGTCAAGGACAGTGAGTGATTTTCTTTCTGATGTTTGATTTACATTATTGACACAAATGGCAACAGCAGCTATATTAGGCTGCTTTAGAGGAATAGTTCACCCAAAAATGAAAATTCTGTTGTTGTTCTAAACCTGTATGAGTTTCCCTCTGCTGTTGAACGCAAAATAATATATTTGGAACAATACTGGTAACCAAAAAAATGAAAAAATAAAACACTATTGGAGTCAATGGGGACCAGAAACTTTCTTCAAAATATCTTCTGTTTTGTTGAGGAGAACAAAGAAATTC
>NW_015628905.1:0-1210 GCF_001515625.1 Sinocyclocheilus rhinocerous
CTAAAGTACTTTCTGCTGCCCTTGCTATATTAACAATAATAACTGGTTTCTATGCAGACTGCTGCTAATATTATTTTTAACATGCATCTGAATTTGCTATGCCATTCTGCTGCTATTAAATTAGCTAAAAATTGCGATCTGAATAGCTATGCATACTGCTGCTACAGCTGCACGAAAGTACTTAGAATTACTATAAGCGTCTTTATTAAACAATGAAACGCAAACAAATAATGCCTATTTCGCTTTGAAGAGTTCAATGAAACGCAAACAAATAATGCCTGTTTCGCTTTAAAGAGTTCAGAAAATATCGGTACGCCCTGGTAAATAAACAGTTATAAAAGTCTATTTCAATTTAAAAGAGTTACTTACCCCATGTGTTATCACTGAAATTTCATGCAAGTTGCAACCAGATATTTCCTGCTGCCGCTGCTATAAATAACTAATAATTTGACTTGATTTGCTATGCTTATGCAATTAACAATTCGCTAATAACGTGATCTGAATTCTATGATACTGCTGCTACACTCCATTAAAGTACTATAATGTAAGCCCAACTGAATACACAAATAGTAAATTCCAGTTTAAGAGTGTCCTACTATTAACTACCTTGTACATGGGCAACTGATTGGAAGTGATTTATTATTAGTAGTGTCTTTATATTTTAAACGAATTCATGATTAATTATCTTTAAACTATCACTAGACATGACTTTTATAATAAACTCTTCACTATCGCTGAACCAAGGTAATGATTGAAATAGAGGTGTGGCCCCTTTAAGAATGAGCGCTCCCTCTTCTGACTATATGCATTGCAATGCGGCACAAGTACATGTAAGAGCGGGTATATTATTTTCTGTTGCTCATTAAAATAGGTAAGGCTGTTGACAGTATGACGTTTATGAAAGACAGTTATACGGGTTCACTGTGAAACTGTGAACTGAACAACTGTGAAACGCCAACTGTGAAACTGTGAACAACTGTGAAACGCCAACTGCAAACCAACCCCACTAGTGAGGTGTACATCTGAAAGCAATCCGTTCGCGGTTAATGTAGAAATGCATGCCCACAGAAGATATTAAAAGCATTGGAGATTTCGGGCAAATAATCCACAATTCACTTTACTGTTCTAAAATCCGCGACGTTGTATTCTCACATACATGAACTAGGAAAAGTATGGAAGCATATAGGTAGCGAAATTCAATTTAAAATGC
>NW_015628906.1:0-867 GCF_001515625.1 Sinocyclocheilus rhinocerous
ACTTGTACACAGAACAACTCACAGGGAAGCACTGCTGCAGTGAAACAATTCTAAAAACTGCCAGAACATAAAACAGCTAAGAAACAGGTTAACGATTCATTCCTTTACTAGTGGAAATAAAAGTTCATATTTAAAGTTATCCGTGTAATTAATTAAATAAATACATACATACATACATACATAAATACACACACTATGAGACCATCACTCCTCACATCTCTCCTCTCCACATCAGTGTTACACAAATACAGGAACTCAGATGATCAGATCTTGTTTCTGACTAGTTCCCTGAAAGAGCTCCATCTTCTTTCTTCACAGATTTACCCAAATCTACACTGACTGTGACACCAGACAGTCCTGTATTCACTGGAGAGACAGTCACTCTGAAGTGTGTGATTGAGTCTCACAGTAACTGGAGATATGATTGGTATAAAGGCAGATACAACGGTGTAATGTTACAGACGTCTGAGCGTTACACTGTAACCAGAGACACTCTCACTATCAGAGGAGTAATTACAGCTGATCAGGATCAGTACACGTGTAGAGGACAGAGAGATGAGAGATCAGTCTCATCACAATCAAGCTCTGTTTCTCTCTCTGTGACGGGTGAGTTGAATATCACTGTCCTCATAAACTCACTTTACTACATGAACACACACCGTGTCCAACATTTCAGCTCAACAACAAAAATGGTTATATTGCAAATTTAATTCACACTGAAAGTTTGATCAAACTTTGAAGAAAGGTCTCTGTGGTTGTGTTTCATAATTATACATTGCATATTTTAGCAAATGTAGGCAGTCTATGGAGAAACTGTATTCGGTTCACAGTCCATCTCAGGCGTCGTAGCCTGAACTTCTGTACATA
>NW_015628907.1:0-254 GCF_001515625.1 Sinocyclocheilus rhinocerous
ACTTTTTAGAGACGTTTTCAGAGACTTTTTCAGGCACATTTTTCATTGACTTTTTCAGAGACTTGAGGCACATTTTTCAGAGACTTGAGTCACATTATTCAGAGATTTTTTCAGAGAATTTTTCAGAGGCTTTCAGAGACGTTTTCAGAGACTTTTTTAGGCACATTTTTCAGAGACTTTTTCAGAGACTTTTTCAGAGATGTTTTCAGAGACTTTTTCAGAGACTTTTTCAGAGACTTTTTCAGAGACTTTTT
>NW_015628907.1:562-863 GCF_001515625.1 Sinocyclocheilus rhinocerous
TCAGAGACTTTTTCAGAGGCTTTCAGAGACTTGAGGCACATTTTTCAGGGACTTTTTCAGTGACGTTTTCGGAGACTTTTTTAGGCACATTTTTCAGATACTTTTTCAGAGACTTGAGGCACATTTTTCAAAGACTTTTTCAGGGACTTTTTCAGATACTTTTTCAGGGACTTTTTTAGATACTTTTTTAGAGACGTTTTCAGAGACTTTTTCAGGGACTTTTTCAGAGACGTTTTCAGAGACTTTTTCAGGGACTTTTTCAGAGACGTTCAGAGACTTTTTCAGATACTTTTTCAGAGAC
>NW_015628907.1:887-5943 GCF_001515625.1 Sinocyclocheilus rhinocerous
ACTTTTTTAGAGACGTTTTCAGAGACTTTTTCAGGGACTTTTTCAGAGACGTTTTCAGGCACATTTTTCAGATTCTTTTTCAGAGACTTGAGGCACATTTTTCAGAGACTTTTTCAGAGACTTGAGTCACATTTTTCAGAGACTTTTTCAGAGACTTTTTCAGAGACTTGAGTCACATTTTTCAGAGACTTTTTCAGAGACTTGAGGCACATTTTTCAGAGACTTTTTCAGGGACTTGAGGCACATTTTTCAGAGACTTTTTCAGAGACTTGAGGCACATTTTTCAGGGACTTCGATCTAAATCCTGATAGGCATCTTCAAGATAAATGTAAGAAGACTGCATGTTCTCAGATTGAACAAACTAAAGGATCTTCTCACCTGTTGAAGGTCTGTGAAACTGAAGTTTGTTAAAACGGCTGTAGTTTCTGATGTGTATTTCCATTAGTTCTGTCAGAGTATGCGACACACAGACGATCACTGCCACCTCGACCGCACCAGAGAAGTGTCTCTCTCTCTCTCACACACACACACACACACACGAGTAAATAAAAACACAAGAATTTCACGATTTCTTTAAGTTTTTGTTTTTTAAATATTTTTAATGTCAATATAGTTTCTCCGCCACTTTTTGGGGACTGTAAGTGCACTTGTCAGTGGTCACACCAAGACCACTTGTCGGGGTCTGTAAGGGCACTTGTCAGAGGTCACACCAAGACCACTTGTCGGGGACTGTAAGGGCACTTGTCAGAGGTCACACCAAGACCACTTGTCAAGGTCTGTAAGGGCACTTGTGAGAGGTCACACCAAGACCAGTTGTCGGGGTCTGTAAGGGCACTTGTCAGAGGTCACACCAAGACCACTTGTCGGGGTCTGTAAGGGCACTTGTCAGTGGTCACACCAAGATCACTTGTCAGGGTTCTGTAAGGGCACTTGTCAGAGGTCACCAAGGTCACTTGTCGGGGGTCTGTAAGGGCACTTGTTGGAAGTCTGTGTGACGCCTCCCCTCCCCCTCCACTACACTGTAAATACATGTTTTTCTCCCAGCTCAATACCAGCTCGATATCTTCCAAATTTCTGAATCAATCTGCGTACACCCAAACCAATTCTGCGCACAGCTGCACCCAACTGCAGCCAGCTGAACCCAGCTGAGAAAATCTGAGCCAAGTTGTATAGACCCGAACCAATCTGCCACACCGCTACGATAATCTGGTACACAGATAAAAGCGGCATTCCTGCATTTCTCACACAAATAAACCATCGCTGGATTCTTGAAAAAGACAAAGCTGGCGAGTTTCCTGTGGTGGTTGATTCAGGTGTAGATCTGTTTAGTAATGACATGATAAATGTAAGAAGACACTGCATGTTCTCAGATTGAACAAACTAAAGGATCTTCTCACCTATTGAAGGTCTGTGAAACTGAAGTTTGTTAAAACGGCTATAGTTTCTGATGTGTATTTCCATGAGTTCTGTCAGAGTATGCAACACACAGACGATCACTGCCACATCGACCGCACCAGAGAAGTGTCTCTCTCTCTCACACACACACACACACACACTTGAGTAAATAAAAACACACAAGAATTTCACGATTTCTTTAAGTTTTTGTTTTTTAAATAATTTTAATGTCAATATAGTTTCTCCGCCACTTTTTGGGGTCTGTAAGTGCACTTGTCATTGGTCACACCAAGACCACTTGTCGGGGTCTGTAAGGGCACTTGTCAGTGGTCACACCAAGACCACTTGTCGGGGTCTGTAAGGGCACTTGTCAGTGGTCACACCAAGACCACTTGTCGGGGTCTGTAAGGGCACTTGTCAGTGGTCACACCAAGACCACTTGTCGGGGACTGTAAGGGCACTTGTCAGAGGTCACACCAAGACCACTTGTCGGGGTCTGTAAGGGCACTTGTCAGAGGTCACCAAGGTCACTTGTCGGGGGTCTGTAAGGGCACTTGTTGGAAGTCTGTGCGACGCCTCCCCTCCCCCTCCACTACACTGTAAATACATGTTTTTCTCCCAGCTCAATACCAGCTCGATATCTTCCAAATTTCTGAATCAATCTGCGTACACCCAAACCAATTCTGCGCACAGCTGCACCCAACTGCAGCCAGCTGAACCCAGCTGAGAAAATCTGAGCCAAGTTGTATAGACCCGAACCAATCTGCCACACCGCTACGATAATCTGGTACACAGATAAAAGTGGCATTCCTGCATTTCTCACACAAATAAACCATCGCTGGATTCTTGAAAAAGACAAAGCTGGCGAGTTTCCTGTGGTGGTTGATTCAGGTGTAGATCTGTTTAGTAATGACATACCTTTTTCCTCTGTGGATTTAAGAAGACTTGCTGTAAAAAAAAATTGGTTTCTAGAAAATTCTACAAGAGGAGCTGATCACACTCCAGTCTGCTTTCTCCCTGCAGATGTCCTTCCGAAATGAGCAACGCACTAAAGCGGTGAAAATATATAGGCTTTGTCTCCACCCACTTCCGCTCTCGTCTCCTCCCACAACAAGCCAAACTTTTGCAAACACTTCCTACACAATTTATCTTATTAAAGATTACACTTGAGTTTTGTGTGAAGTGCTTGTGTTGTGCTTGTGTTGAAACAGACAGGAGTGTGCATTTACTGATGGATCAAACACTGGTTATGGGATGTGTTTGTACTGGGATTTACAGGGAAATTCAGAAACAGAGCTGTAGAACAGGTTTATTGGACACCTGTATTGAGACATGAGTCATATTGTGCTTGCAGGTACTGAACTGTGTTTTGTAACACTCTTTGTTCGAGGATTGTATCCATAATGTCAGATTTTGTTGGATAATGGTCTGAATCTTACTGCAGACAGTGAAAAAGGAGAGTAAATTGGGGACTGAGAAGAATGATGGGATACATGAGGGTGTTCAGAGCTGCTTTGTGCACTGATTTCAATCTTATAATGACTTGAATATTTGTGGTGTTGAAGTCAAACTTATGCTGGTGGAAATCTCTAGCAGAAAAAACACACACAACCAAATAACATCGATTGGCTTTAGTCGTGACATTCCGTATCTGCCAAAACAAAGTGTCGACTGCTTTGTGTGATACACTTGTCTATGTCTTCTGTTATTGCCTTTGTTGTATTTGTCTTGCTTCCTGTCTTGTGTTCAGCTCAGTTTTATGCTTTATAAGTTACTGCTCTCAGTGGACGTTCTTCTACGCATTGTACGGGTATCCAGGTAAACAAATTGAATGTTTAGATTTTTCAATAATGAGTTTTCTAAAACTTTTAGATGGATTTTCTTTCTATTCTATAAGCATGAATTAATCTATAGTCCTAAGGTTTCATCTTGGTTATTTGTTATAATATCTTTAGAAAGACGTTGAGAAAACATATTATTGAAAAATCTAAACATTTCATTTGTTTTCCTGGATATCTGTAAAATGCATTTGAGGACGTTCACAGAGAGCAGTAACTTATAAAGCATAAAACAGAGCTCAACTGACAGGGACAATGATGCAAATTAAACAACAGCAATAACAGCAGATTTAGATAATTGTACAAAGCAGCAATTATTTTTTTGGCACAAACATAATGCCATAATTTTTATAAACAGCTTTCCATAAACAAAGATCATACACATCAACATTTAATTTATCTTAACAAGACAAACTTACCTCACACATTCTGAGATGCACAGTATATGCCAAAATATTCATTCAAGTTATTGAAATACTTTTGAAGAAATCAAAGTTACCTGATAATGTAATAACGAGGAAGGCCTGGCTTTGGTTTCTAGCCTCAGCAGCAGAGTCTTCCATCTTCACAAACCTGTAGGAAAATATGAGAAGACATTAGCGTTTGGCCATTCAAGGATCTGCAGCACTGTGACTTTTTAGTTTTGTCTATTCATTGATTTGATTGACACAATTAAAGGGTCTCACCCTTCACTTGTTCCAAACCTTTATGAGGGTTTTGTTTTAGCTGTTGAACACCAAAGAAGACATTTTGATCAGTGTTAGTAATCAAACTGTTAACAGTAGTCATTGACTATAGTGTTTTTTCCATAAATACAGTTACATGTAGTTCAATGCAGCTGAACACAAGCACAGTCATTCGTGATCGCCTGCCATCTGAGCATGTGCAAGAAAGTTAAACAACATCCAATGAAAAGTCAAAGATCTCACGTGATTTGACGTCAGAAGATGGGGAAGAAAAAAAAAACAGTAGGGGAACTCCAGTCCAAGAATAGAGTGTAGCATGTTTCCTGTAAATATTCTCCCTTCAAAGATGCAGAATATGCTTTATACTGCATCACATATTAACTTCTGCCTAAAAAAGTTGGATTCAACAGCTTAAAATGGATCCAATAGCTCAATCTCAAATGGAACAAGAATATAATTTTTTTGTAAATCCAACTGGAAAACAATCCCATCTCACTCCTGATAGGCATCTTCAAGATAAATGTAAGAAGACACTGCATGTTCTCAGAGTGAAAAAGCTAAAGGATCTTCTCAGCTGTTGTAAGTCTGTGAAACTGAAGTTTGTTAAAACGGCTGTAGTTTCTGATGTTTATTTCCATGAATTCTGTCAGAGTATGCAACATGCAGATGATCACTGCCACCTCGACCGCACCAGAGAAGTGTCACACACACATACACACATCCTTGTTTATACTACTTTGTGGGGACCTAATGTCCCCAAAAAGATAGTAAAAACAGAAATATACTACTTTGTGGTGTCCCTTAGTTGGACAACATCTTAAAATGATAAAGAATGTTTAATAGAACGTTAAAACTCACTATAGTATGGACGTAACCTACACCAACCCTAGACCTACCAGTCACAGAAGCCTAACTTAATTTTAACATTCTTATATATAAGCATATTATATATATGAATGTTGAAATAAATAAATATATATATATATATATATATATATATATAAGAATGTTATAAGACTCATATAACATTCTTATATGTGGTCCTGGACCACAAAACCAGTCATAAGGGTCAAATATTGAGATTCATACATTATCTGAAAGCTGAATAAATAAGCTTTGAATTGATGTATGGTTTAT
>NW_015628907.1:5953-18931 GCF_001515625.1 Sinocyclocheilus rhinocerous
GTTAGGATAGGACAATATTTGGCCGAGATACAACTATTTGAAAATCTGGAATCTGAGGGTGCAAAAAAATCTAAATATTGAGAAAATCGCCTTCAAAGTTGTCCAAATTTACAGTAGGAAATGTACAAGATATCTTCATGGAACTTGATCTTTACTTAATATCCTAATGATTTTTGGCATAAAAGTAAAATCTATAATTTTGACCCATACAATGTATTGTTAGCTATTGCTACAAATATACCCAAGCTCCTTATGACTGCGTTTGTGCTCCAGGGTCACATATATATAAGAATGTTTTCAGTGAATGGTCGGTTTAGGGATAGTTTTTTTGTGACTGGTAGGTTTGGGTTTGGACGATAGTATATTTAGTCATCTTATAGTCTTAAATAAAAGATCATGTCTTTGTGGGTTCTGATTTAACAATCTTTGTGCGATCTTTTGGTCCTCACAAAGTAGTAAAAACAAGTTTCACACACACACACACAAGAATTTCACAATTTTCACACAAGTTTTATTTCAAAATAATTTAATATCAATATATTTTCTCCACTCTTCATCCAATTTTGCTGGATATCAATAGACCAGAGACTTTTCAGAGACTTCAGGCACATTTTTAGAAACTTTTTCAGGGACTTGAGACTTTTTCAGGGACTTGAGATTTTTTCAGGGACTTCTGTCCACACATGAGAGCCAACAGCCATGTAGCTGCTGCGCGTTTTGCCTTTTGCCATTTAGTTGAGCGGTCGTATCATTCCAACATTGTTCTACACTGTAATTATATCGTTTGCTCCCTGTGTTATTGAGTCATAGTACAGGCGCGATCGACATCTTCCAATTTCCTGAATCAAGGTACTTACACCCGAATAAATTCGGCTCACAGCCGAGTCCAACTGCAGCCAGCTGAACCCAGTTGAGAAAATATGAGACAAGTTGTATAGACCCGAAACAATCTGGCAGACCGCTACAATAATCTGGTATACAGATAAAACCAGTATTCGTTGATCTCTCACACGAGTAAACCATTGCTGGATTCTTGAAAAAGACAAAGCTTGCGAGTTTCCTGTGGTGGCTAATTCAGGTCTGTTTAGTAATGACATATCTTTTTCCTCAGTGGCTTTAAGGTTTCTAGAAAATTCTACAAGAGGAGCTGATCACTCACCAGACTGCTTTCTCCCTGCAGATGTTTGTCCAAAATGAGCAACGCACTAAAGTGGTTACATTATATAGGCTTCATCTCCACCCCCTTCCTCGCTCTTGTCTCTGCCCACAACAAGCCCAACTTTTGCTAACACTTCCTTTTTTTTTTCTTTTGTGAAAATGTGAAAAAACACACTAAGGAAAAGAGCCAGGGGTTCAAGGATGGGCGAACAATACAATTAAAATTCAAAAGAGAAAGAGAGAGAGAGAGAGGAAAAAAAACATTTAAAATAAATAACAGTAACAATAAACAATCTTTCCTACAAAACATAAATTAACTATTAAATAAAAATTATACAAAAACACCAAAAACTGATCATACCTGTACATTCAAAGTTTTAGTTGACTTTTTGATACAGGAGGTAGATAAAGATTTAATATAGATTTTAATATCTTCTTGAAAGTAAGAAAAGTTGGGGTAACTTTCATAATCTTGCATTTGTGGATAAAATATTTTGCAAGCAATTTGCATATAAAGTAAACATTTCCATATTGCTTCTCAAAAGTGAAAATTCCAAACAAAACAGTGTTATATCACATTCTGAGTGTATATTAGCACCGTTTGTTGTTTTCTCGTGGCATCTGATAGAGCGTTTGGACCCGGAAGCGGTGAAGTGTGACGTCAGACTTAACAAGCAGATTGCTCTTACACTGACATGTTCTTGTTGTATATTGTGTTATGTTACCTGACGTTAAGAGTCCCATCAGGAGCAGAAACCACCAGAACAGTAGAACATCCATCCTTACAAACCTGATGGAAGGTGTTAGAAAACAAGAGTGTTCAGGCATTCAAGGCAATTGTGACAGTGATAAAGTTCTCGGCACACTTTTGTTGGTTCAGTCTGCCTTCCAAAAATTATACATTCATTTGATCAAGACAAAAATGTAAATTCTCTCATTATTTACTCATCCTCATGTCATTACAAATCTCCAACTTTTCGGTGCAACACAAAAGAAGTCCCTTTAAATGAATGATAGTCATAATTCACCTTCATTGTGTTGAAAAGGACGCAAAGAACATGAATGGTGACTTTTGTCTTTTACAGAAAAGAAGTTAAATGGGATTGGAGTCCTTGCTATGTTTCCAGGGTCCTGTGTTAATAGACTTAGCTGGGGGGAAAAAAAAAAAGTCAGTCTAAGAGCCATTACGAGGAGATAACAGCATTTGCAGTCGTGCACTTTCACTTCCCTTCTACATTCATACCAGCAATGAAATTGAATCACTATATTTCCCAGTAACACAGTATTCAACATCACAGAGCGTTAGGAAAACTCACATTAAACACCGACTGCTGTTCAAACATGTAACGAGCTGAGGCACAGGACGACATCAGCTGCCATTAAAAGGGGCTTTACAATCCAAAATGGTGTCAAACCTGCAGCGGTATGCTGAGAATGTGCGAGAAAGTTAAACAGCATCCAATGAAAAGTCATAGATCTGACATCAGAAGAAAGACAACAGTAGGGAACTCCAGTCCAACACTAAAATTGTTTTCATCTTCTTTGAAGGAAAGGAAAGGACGTGACGTGTGACTAGATTGTATGTAATGTAGCGTCCAAACATTAAAATAAATAAATGCACATTTATCATTTTTGGTCAACTAACAACAGTATTTTCATGGAGAAATATGAGATATTGGTCATTTTTTTCCCTTTGTTATCATCTATTTGACAAAAATTATATAATAAATGGGGGTTTAATAAAAGAACAGGGAAGGTCAAATATGCGGCATTAACAGATCCTGTCAACTGAAATCATATGAAAACATGCAGTTGATTCAAACAAGCTACAAATACAGTAACTTAAGTAAAAATTGTGCTTCCAAACCTAATAAAAAGTAAATGCTTTCAGTTTAATATACTGCCTTCTATTAATTTGAACCTTTAAAAAAATAAAAATAAAAAAGTAAACAAAGTGCAAAGGCAAAGGAAAACAAGAAACGGAGAAAAGCATTTTCGGTAAGTATATCATTACACTGGATTATTCGCTAATGAGTTTAACTGGAGAAGACATGAGTGTCGTGTGCATGACATGCTCTCACTTGTAAATTTAGATTGAGAAAAAAACAGTAACACTTTACTGTAATTTCCCATTAATGCATTCCAAAATATTAATAATGAGCAATACTTTTATTATGGTATTTATGAATCTTTGTTCATGTTAGTAAATAAAATACATCTGTTCATTGTTAGCTCATGGTAGCTCACCTTTCATTTAATAATATTAACAGAAACTATTTTTGATTTAATAATGTATTAGTAAATGTCAAAATTAACCAAGTTTAATGTTTTAGAAATATCTTTCATTGTTAGTTCATGTTAAAAATGAATGTTTTAACTAACATTAACTAATGCAATCTTATTGTAACATGTTACCAAAACAATTTCATCCTTTGAGGAAATATGTGATGTTGCCTGTTTGTCTTTGTTATTGACTGTTTGATGAAGTTTATATGATATAAACAGGGTTTAACAAAAGAACAGGGAACCGAAGATAACACAGACCTGACAAATTATATAAAAACGTGCAGCTGGTGCAAGACTCGTAGTATTTTTCCATTTCATCTGGACTGTTCACTTCTTTATTTCCCCCATTATGAAGCTCTTTGAGCAACAGCTGAAAACAATAATTCAACTAAACATTTAATGACCACCTGATAAATGAGAAAATTCAGACATTAAGAATGAAATCCAGTGAGTAAAACAACAGATAAACTGCTGACACCGAATGTGCTGAACTCTCAACTTTAAGGAGTCTCAAATTCTAAGATCTGTTCACACGGACTGATTAAGAGAAGTGACTGTGGAGCTCAAATGAGTTTGATATTGAATGCATTGAAATTGTAGACTCACTCATTTTTACATTAAATGTAATATGATCATCACATGTACAAAATGCCAGTAAATAAGCATTACAAATGTGTACAGTCAACTACTGTGGGGCATTTATTAAATATCACACACAGAATAAATAATAGAATAGAATAGAAAGAGAGGCAGAAAATTGATGCTTACAAGAGAGCGAACAAATATTAATACACTGTACGATCAATTGATCAATAAACAGTCACATACTGCAAAACAAACAGTGATTCAGAAAAATTAACACATATTCAGAGCTGTAAACACTGCCAAGAAATATCAAACACTTTTCAAACATCTCTCCTCCATTACATCATAATAAACAATCAAATACTGATTTTCGTTAGTTTGTGCATTAATGTGTAAATTTATCACCTCTGAAATATGACATCTGTCTGCAGTTCAGGCCGTTCATGTCCATAAACACGTCTGCTGTAGTTTACAAACTACATGATTTATCTGGAAATTAAGACTGACAACAAAATCACATCAAATACAAATCAACATGGCACAAAAGTGATTTTGTAATGTTTACAGTTGAACCCATCATGCAGCAGACAGTGTGACGTGTGCAGAAAACGTCTCATAAGTGCTAATATCAGTGCGTAGAAATCCATGCAAACACATATCAGGTGTATAAAGTGCACAAACACACCAAACCGAGACGGCAGTGCAATTAGCATTAAGAGAAACACACACACACACACACTTCTCTGGCCTTCAGTAGGGGATCTGGTTCTGATAGTACTGGATCATGTCATACGTTTTGCTCCTGGAACAAACAAAAACATTTCATATTATAAGCACAGCGTTTAATATTAAAACAAGTCAGGAAACGAGATGCATCAATGTGTGTGAGAGACACTGACCTGCTGCTCAGGAAGCAGTTCTGAATGACTTTGATGATAAAAGCTGCTGCTTCCTTCTCACTCACTCCAGGGTTAAAACGCTGCCTGCAACACACGATTAATTTCTAATCAACAAACTATTAATTCATTAATTCTATCTATCTATCTATCTATCTATCATTTAAAACCATATCAACATCAAAGGGTAAATTCATGACAAATTCAAGTAATAAATTTGAAATAATCATAATATTTTAATTAATTGCATACAATAATTTTACAATATCATCTTTACAAACTAACTAAATAAATGAATACAAATGTAAAAAATAATAATAAAAAAATAACAATAACAGTTACATAAAATGCCATTTTTATATTTGATAACATTTCTAATATTTAACAAGGACAAACTTAAAAACAATGCCTAATATTCAATTACCTAACAATCAATTTAGAGTCAAGGAAGTCTTTAAAAAAAACACTCACATTAATCACATAAATCACATTCGCTATTAATCTCATTATTAATCTCATTAATGTGTGTGTTTCTGGAGATCTTTTATGATGCGTTCTTAATAATTCTGTACTGTAATTTAACTCCTTAATTTTCCATGTTCATAACAACAAAATATATGTATATGTATATTGATTTGTGTTTATTACTTCAAAAAGTCAGTAATAATTAATCTCATTCAAATCCATAGCTCGATTTTTCTAAACATTACATTTTTTCAATATAAATTCAATATGTTTTCCAATATGAATCAAATATAAATCACATTTCCTATCTGCTCCACTGTTAGTTGTTTTGAACTCACTTGAGCAGTTTGATGGTTTGACCGCGGAAGCAGGGCAATCCTGTATCCAGCATCAGCGTTACCAAGGCAACCACAGCATCCATATACGGCCTGCAGAGTAACAGAGATTCATTCAGTCTCTCAGTTTCTAACAACACACACACACCTCACCTGACAGCCAGGTATCCGCGCACACACATCTCCATGAACCACTTGAAGGGCGTAGCCTCCATCTTCCCGCCCATGATCATCACCATCTCATCGGTCAGTTTGATGTCCGGCTCCCAGCCCAGATTCCCACCCGGAGAACTCTCGAACATGAAGCCGAAGTCTGAAACACACGCACACGTTAGAAACACACATGACAAACACAGAACAGAGAGGTTGATTGTTAGAAGTCTCACCGATGTGGATGAGGTGGCCCTGTCTGTCCAGCATGATGTTCCCATTGTGTCTGTCCTTGATCTGCAGCAGGAAGAGCAGCAGACTGTACGCAGCCATGCTACGGATGAAGTTATACCTCGCCTGATAGAGACACGAGAGAGAGAGAGACGGAGAAAAAGACATTCAGAAAACCAGTGTTTCCTTAAAGCTTTTGACTCTAAGGTCCTCAGCAGCCGGTTTCACTTTGGATAAAAATGTCTGCTAAATGCATTAATGTAAATGTAAAATGCATAAATGTAAATGAAAATGTAACACAAAACATATTTAAATGCCCCTAGCTCTAGTTTTGTTTTAAAAACTTTTTTTTTAATCTATGGGCACTCCTAATTCCTGTAAACTAAGAACAAAAAAAGAGTTCTAATAAAAAAAATAATTTTTAATTTTTATAATTTTTAACCAATGAATTTGCATGTTTTTCCAATCATTGGTGATTTTTTTTTTACTCATTTTCTAGCTGATTACATATTTTTGAACCTAAAAAAATAAAATTAAAAAAATAAATTAGTAACTTGTTTTAATGTTTGTATTGTATGATTTTTAATCATTTTAAGTCACGTTGGGACCTCTAGTGGACAGGTTTAGAACTACTGGCATTGCTATTTTTCATTTACAAGACTTTTCCAGTTCTAGAACACACACACATTTAAAATTAGGCTTCCTCATATATCCAAGTCTTCCAAGCCTGGATCTTCAAAATTAATTAATTAAAATAAGAAATATTAAACTGACAAAAATTTAAATAGGAAATATATTGATTTGTAGTTTCAGACTATTTCAAAGCTTATAGTTTATGATTTTAAATCATTTTAATTAATGATTTCCCCCCAAAATGGACCGGTTTAGAACCACTGGCTTTTCTCACCTTCTGGAAGGCCAGAGTGGATTCGTCTCCGTACTGGTTCCGGAAATAATCATACATCCCGAAATCTGTCTGTCGTCCCAGCTGATCTCTGGACTTACAGTCCGGGATGCACTCGATGACGCCACACTGTGACACAAACACAGGACCTTCACATTAAACAACAACATCCAGACACAAGAACAACTTCAGTGTGAAAAAACCTAAAGCTGCTGGCGTCACACCTGCAGGAACTCATTTCTCTCAGATTCACTCTCATATATTCACACAAACACAGACGAATGTAATACAGTGAATTAATATGCAGTACAGTGAGTGAGATGTGTGTGTTTGTCCCTTCAGGTAACGATCATGTGCTGCTTCAATTTACAATCACTGTCACACAGATGTTTTTTTATTAGTCATGTAAAAGTTTAGCTACAGAAAAATGGTCAGTTGCAGAGTCACCATGGAGCAGAGATGCAAACAGGTAAGCGGGAAAAACATTCAAACATTCAGACCTCAAATACATAAAATATGACCCTTTTCAGACATACTTTTTGAAGTAAAGAATAAAGAAAATACTATCCAAAACTTATTGAAACAACCAGGGGCCAGTTGCATAACCTTAGCCACCAAGTTAAGACTAAGTTCTTACTTTTCCAATACAAATAAGACCAATCTACCTTTTCATAACTGAATTTAAAGTTATGACCAGTCATGAAGAAAACTCATTTTAAGACTAGTCTAAACAGTTTATGCAACCATTCTCAGTTCTTTATTTACCCTTGCAAGACTCCCCTCCCCCTCACCCCTCATAAAAACACTTTCTCACAAAAATCTCATAGGTGACCTATTTTGATCTCAAAAAAGTGAGCTGCCACTGAAAGGTGAGGAGTTTGCATCTATGATGGAGAACAAGACATGTTTTGCTGTAGTTTGCAGAGGGATGGGTTTGGACTAAATCAGACCAGGACAACCATGAAAGCATCATTACCAACACCAAACCTAAACCTGCCTGAAATCAATGCTAAACGATCATTATAAACAAAAAAAAAACAGTCTGATGCCAGCCAGAAAAACTCAAATAAATATAATAGAAATTAAAAATAAAATATTATTTAAATTAAAAAATAAAATAAATAATATTAAATTATAAACATTTAAAAAACTAAATAAAATGTAACATTAAAAAATGAAATAACTCACCCCTGGTGCTGTAGCTACTACTCTATAAGGAAAAACAAACAGATCGAGTCCCACCAGCTGGAAAATGTTCTTAAACAGACCGATGATCTGCAGCGCCAAC
Organism: Sinocyclocheilus rhinocerous; assembly: GCF_001515625.1. Classification (NCBI taxonomy): domain Eukaryota; kingdom Metazoa; phylum Chordata; class Actinopteri; order Cypriniformes; family Cyprinidae; genus Sinocyclocheilus; species Sinocyclocheilus rhinocerous. The sequence goes on from NW_015628907.1 coordinate 14,252, forward strand.
ATATCCTGGAGACAGAAAAACAGAAAGAAAGACAAAAAAATAAAAATATTAAAGAGAGAAGAAAAACATCTGAATTACTAAATCAAACATTTTTAAATCATACACTTTTTCCATTTAACAGATTTATTATATCAGTTAACCCTTTAACTGTCATCCCCATTTTTGAACATAGACATGAAAGTGCACAGCAAAAGCAAAGCACTAAAACAGAAATGTGAATCTGATACCTGTCTGCAGTCGTCTCCGACTTTAAAGATGGCCGCCTGCCAGCAGATCTTCTGTGCTTCTTCTGCACTCTGAGCTTCATCCAGCGAGTCTGAGCGACACAGCAAACCTACACACACACGATTTTTTTTATTACGACATTTATTTTTATTAAAGCTTAATTTCTGCTACTTACTTATGCATGGTCTTTTCGTTCTGTCATCTATTTGTGTATTAAAAACTGATTATTCAATTTTGTTTATCTGTTTTGTATGAGTTGTTTCCACCATGTGATACAAAAAAAAAAAAAAAAAGGTAAATTTGACTTTTTATCTCACTGTTTTTTCTAACTTTGTCTTCCTTGTGAATTGTGAGATATAACCCTGTTATTCTGAGAAGTCTCAATAGTGAGATGTCAAAATTCCGAGATAAAAAATTGCAATTACCTTTTATTTATTTATTTTTTTAATTCCACGCTGGTAACAAAAAACAGAATTGCAAGGTTTCAACTCAGAATTCTGACTTTTTCCTTGAAATTCCGAGATTATATCTCAAAATTCTGAGAAGATAAAACAGAATTACAAGATATAAACTCAGAATTGCAAGGAAAAAAGTCAGAATTCTGAGGAAAAAAGGCACAATTTAATTTTTTTTAATTCTGTGGTGGAAACCAGCTTCCACAGTATTGTGTATTACTATCAATCTGTCTCTCCTTCTCCTTCTGTACGTGGGTTTTCACCTGTTCTCACATCACTTCATCAAAAACACTTCAGCTGTCTTGCAAGCCCTGCTATTTTCTTCAGGAATTACAGAATTATGTCTGTGTTGTAATAGTTTGCGTACCCTCTTTCTCCAGTTCACTCACTCCACAGCGTTTCACCTTGAATTTGGCCAGATACGGCGCTTTGGCGGCACTGAGGGGGAAAACACACACAAATGCATGTTTTTATTGTGTATCAAACACATATGTGACCCTGGTGCACACAAGCAGTCTTAAGTCACTGGGGTATATTTGTAGCAATAGCCAACAATACATTGTATGGGTCAAAATTATTGATTTTTCTTTTATGCCAAAAATCATTAGGATATTAAGTAAAGATCATGTTCCATGAAGATATTTTGTAAATTTCCTACCGTACAAGAGAACCGATGATCTCCTCAACCAGCTGCTCCAGAAGCTCCCCGATATCAGCTACAAAACACAGAACAAGAACAAGCTGCAAAGGGCCGTTTACATGAACAACAATGACTTTTAACAATAAAGCAATGAAGTTTTAAAGATCACTAACTCTAAATGAATAGCAGACTCCACAACTATTACAATAACAACACAATGAAACTGGAATAATGTTCAGGACAATTTTTCCAGCTGATGAACAATGAAAACATTGACAGAATACATCCAACTTTAAAGCCTGTGATGAAATGCAAGTAGCGACAGATCTTGTCTTCCGTATTGTGATGTACATCCAAGTGTAACAGATTATTGAAAAATGTAAATAATAATAATAATAATAAATAAATAAAACATTTTCAGTTAGGTGCCAAAGCAACATTTCTCATGATGTGCTAAAATAATAAAAAATAAAAATGAAATAAAAATGAATAAAAACTATATAGACATAAAAGAAATAATAAAAAATGACAAATACAAAATAACTAATATTGAAATTAAAACGAACGTGAAGAGAAGCTGTATTTACGGTCTTTCTGGTGTCCCTCCTCATCCGTGTAGATGTTGGTCTTCATGTTCCAGATGAACTGATGTGCCAGAAGCTGAGACTTCTGTGCCGCCCACAGGATATATTCTCTCACGTACCCCATCTACACAACATTACACATCAGCATCATTAGTGCACTCATCTGTCAGAGCAGAGAAAACCAAGAAATGCAAAATATGGCCTGCATACAACATATGAATTATACTCGCTAAAAACATTAAAATGATGCATGCAACTTCCTTTATACCTTTTCAATTCTTACTCTGCACATGCAAATCATTTTGCCATTATTTGACTTTATTACTTTAAACTTCATACACTATACCTTATCATAACGGAGGGCCTGAACAATTTGTGGGATGTAAAACAGAATAGCATCCTGTTGAAAGTATGAGAGAGAAATATGCATTAATAAAAGCACTCAAACTGATCACAGATAAAGATGTATAATAACAAGTGTAATATGACAGGTGCTGCGTACCGGAGGGAAGGAGCGCAGGACTTTGACGGCGTACTGTGCGGTCAGCGGATGCGGCGGATACATGCTGGAGAAATACGAGAGTCCCGTGGGAGGATCAGCCGGAGCCCAACACAAGATATGACTCAACTCAGGAGAATCAGCGTCGATCGTGTGCCACGTCACTAAAAACTACGGCGGAAAACAGGTTTACAGTCAGCGGTGCAGACGACAGGCAGCGTAGAGGCACATTTGAGTGAAAATTTATGCAATTATTATAATTATTTATATTAAAATAACTTATAATGAATCATTAATTAGACTAAAATAAAAATGTGATTAATATAACAATACATTTAGGAGTAATATGAATAAAAAATATATAATTTTTATTATTATTATTATTTATAAAGTTTTTATTTAGTTATGGTCAATCACATTTTTATTTTTTTATTTTATTGCAATCCACGCTAGATTAACGTTATCCTTCCACTGTTTCTCGGTCAGGCTGATATATTTGGACCTCCAGTTGGTGATGCTGGTCTCCACAGACTGTTCAGCTGATATCTGCAGCTCCTGGCTGCCCAGAGGATTGTACCAGGTGGTCAGACGCTCCACCTCACTGGCCTAACAACACACAAGAGCTCATCTGGTTTAAAGGGGTCATATGATGCTGCTAAAAAGAACATTATGTTGTCGTGGCAGACAGTCCTTGCAAAGTTGGAACTGCCCCACTTTATAGACACAGCCTTTGAGCCACAGACGCATTGTAGTCTACTCTAGGATCAGGAAACGGTCCTCCATAAAATGCGCTGCACACATCTGAATATTTGGGTTGAAGTGTTCTGGAACAGTGTTGTAAATACAACTTAACCACTGATTTCTAGTTGTGTCCTCTTTTGGAAGACCAAACAAAGTAGTTTCGCTTTCACAACGAAACACACAGCATCTTCACAACATGGCGGCGGCGGTGGCAGCAACAATAAAGTTACGCCTTCTTTCTTTGCGTGAACATTTGGGCGGTGTTATGCAAATCTTCCCACATAGTGACGTAGACATGTGGGGGTGTGTTTAAACGAGGTGTTTTAGGAGGGCGTGGACAAGTCATAACTTTTATAAAGAATATCTCTTTAAGTTTGAGACTTTAGTCTTTGCAACTTTAGGGATCTTATCTATTCATTAACACTCCAAAGAGAAAGGAAAATTTGAAATTGCATCATATGACCCCTTTAATCATAGACTAATTAAACACTAAAATGGCCATATTCATCTTGGTAGGTTTTATTAATATGATAACTATAATCTCACCAGCAGGGCCAGCAGCAGCGTTCTGCGCTTCATGAAGTATTTATGCAGCTGAGTTCCTCTGTTCGTCTTCTTTGACAGACCTGCAAGAGACAAGAGGAGTTTAATATACGAGAAGGTCACATGATGAAGAAAATCTTGCTGTTATGATTGTGAGCAAATCTCAGCAGAAATAATACTGTAAATATAACAGGTTGAGAACCACTGACCTGATTGTAGACAGATATAAAGAGGGCCTATGGATGAATTTCTTTACAAAAATCATTTAAATGATCGTTATGGCGCATCCTGAAGTGTTTGTCACACACATTCCTCCTTTAGTAGTGTTTAAAAACATCCCATGATGCATCTCATGAAATGTACTACTCATGAGTGACAAAGTTGAACTGAAACGAATCTATCCCTGAAGTATATTATTCTGAATAATGACACTATTGTCTTCTGTAGAGTTGCTTTGTAGTTGCAATTTGTTTCATAATTGATGGATTTTACATCTTTAATACTGTTATTTTGCTGTTTATTACTGTGAAACATTGAAACAACCTGTACTGTATAAAGCACCATAGAAATAAATGAGACTTGACAAAGAAGCAGCTCAATAGGCTTGCCGTGATAGACGGTGCTGACGGTGATACCGGTGTTAAGCCGCAACACCGGTTACGTCACTTGCCCACCGCTTCACCGACCCCCACCGTCGTTTTGATTTTTTATAGTAATAAAAATCAGTTAGTTCGGTAAAAGAACAGACACTACAATTAAAAACTGAACGCGGCTGCTCAATGCAGCGTGCCGAACGACAGTCGCATCACAGATCAGATTTAATTTCTCCAGTGAGGAGAGCGAGTCAAGCTGACTGACGAGAAGGGTGAGGTGAGACAGACAAGACGATCGCGGATGATTTAGTTTCAAAACTAGATGCAAAAGCGCCTGTTTGGCAATATTTTGGACTTTGAAAAGCCTGTTGACTTTTGCCGTTTATATAAGGTGATTTTG
>NW_015628907.1:19945-21023 GCF_001515625.1 Sinocyclocheilus rhinocerous
TATATATATGCTAAAGTGAGTTTGACGTTGTATTTTGTTGCATTCAAGCAATTGACGCCGAATTGCCGCTAATTCGAAAGTGAAAGTAAAATGTCACTTTTAAGCTATTTGAAAGCGAGGAAAGTGGGAAAATTCAAACGAACTAAAAACGAACAATTGCTTTACGCCGAATTGCCGCTATTTGAAAGTGAAAGTAAAATGCGCACGCAGCTTTTAAAAGCTATTTAAAAGCGGAGGAAAGCGATGAAAAGAGGGAACGCCCCCGCGGTGATACCGGTATTACCGGTGTTGTCACACGTCGATTAACCAGTGGGAAAATTTCATCACCGTCACAACCCTACAGCTCAAATAAAAGTGTTTTCATGTCACAAGTTTTGCATTAATCTAATTATAATTAATGCAAAACTTGTGACATGAAAACATATGGGAAATCATCCCAGTATAGAATGAGTAGGTAACTGCAAGCGTATTTTATGCATTATAAAGACAAAGAGAAAAGATGCCATAACAACAACAACAACAACAATGAGTGTTGAATGAAAGACCTTCCCATCACTTCTTCACTTACAAAGAAGCATTACATGTTTCATGATATTAAAGAGAGAAATAAATGCTGTGCGAGCACCTGATTTCTTGGAGAGCGTGGAGACGCCGCTGGACAGTGGGTATGTGTTGATCCAGCCCTGTGTGGCCTGCTGTCTGGAGCCCACCGCCGCGTCCAGACTGCTCCTGGAGTCCATCACCGCCATCACCGACAGACTGTTCACCGACACGTCCTGAGGATCTGACCCAACATCAGCATTAACAGTGGTGGCAAGGTTACTTTGGAAATGTAATAGGTTACAGATTACAAGTGACCCTATTTAAAGGGGTCCTATAATGCTTTTTCACTTTTTCAACTTTAGTTAGTCTGTAATGTTGCTGTTTGAGCATAAAAAAGATCTACAAAGTTACAAAGCTCAAAGTCCACTTCAAAAGGAGATATTTTATTTAACAGAAATCACTTTTCAAAAACTACAATGAACGACTCGTTTGGACTACAACGCATATTTTCCAGGATTTGTGATATCACAAATAC
>NW_015628907.1:22133-24545 GCF_001515625.1 Sinocyclocheilus rhinocerous
GCCGAGTGGTGCCAATCACAACACACACTGGCCCAGCTAACCAATCACAGCACATTTCGTATTTCAGAAGACGGGCCTTCATTTGATACAAGAACTATTCGAGCCGTTCATGCCAGACTGGGGAGAGAGATGTTGTAATAATGTAAAATATGTGAAACATTATGTGTTTTTCGAACAACCTAGTATGAGAGCCTGTTCTAGTACACCCCCAAAACAAAATCAAGACTTTGTAAAAGAGCATAATAGGACCCCTTTAAAATGTAATAGTAGTGTAACTTTTTCAATTACTTTATTAAAGTTAGGGTGACCATACGTCCTCTTTTCCCCGGACAGGTCCTCTTTTTGGACCTAAAAAATGCATCTGGCCGGGATTTCTAAATCGCCCGAAATGTCCGGGATTCGGCTTTTGCTTTCTACAGTCGCCGCCATTCATTGTGTGCATTTTTGTATTGAAGCCCTGCGCAGGACTGTTTTCTTAATCCCGCTCCCGCTGAATTTCAGACCTGCTCCCGCAAACATTCTAATGTTGAATATAATTTTCGCGCATAAATCACTTTGGATGCAGCTCGTGTTGGATGCAGGGTTGCCAAATCTGCATTTTTTGCACGGAATTGGCCTGATTTTAAACTGTTGCGTGGGTTGATTTTCTCCCGTGGGTTAAAGGTTTGTAATGAGTCCTCTGCACAATCTGACTCTGCTGCAGCCTAGATGTAAACTGCTGGTTTTGTCTGGCCAGAGGAAAAAGACACTATTTCGACACACTATTTCCCCGTTTAATACTGTAAAGCTGCTTTGACACAATTTGCATTGTAAAAAGCGGTATATAAATAACGGTGACTTGACTTGAAATATTGCATAAATTACATTTGACTGAAATGCTTGAATTGAAACATTTTGCATTCTACCTATGATAAAACTCTGGTAGATGTTATGTTTTGTGAAGGATGACCACTGGGTAGGAAGCCTTTTAGCGGTGTTTAAAATCAATATGCATAACAGTGACTGTAAAACATGTACTTTAGGAATGGAAATTACATATTTTGAGTTTTGATATTTGGGATATGGTCATTGCGCTACTTTGGGGACTACTTTAACCCCCCTCAAACCCAACACCCTGCCGTCTGCATCCTGCCTCCACTGTCCTCTTTTTTGAAAACTAAAATATGGTCACCCTATTAAAGTATTTGATTACTTTTTGATTACTTAATTTCTAATAGGGATATGCCGGTATCAAATTTTCATGTTGCGATTAATTGCTAATGCTTTTATCACGGTATACGGTATTATCCCGATATTGAAATTTAGTTTTAAAAAAAAGTGCTGTCATAATACAGTATAACAGGTTTAATAACTTTTTTCTTATAACAAAAATAACTGAACATTTAAATGCAATAAAGCAATACAGAAAAATGTATAAAGTCAAAAGTTTTACACAGACTATTTTAATTTTTGTTTCGAAAGTATGGTAAAAACTGGTAAACTGTAGCCTACCAACAATCACATTTAAAAAATATACACTTTTTGATATACCATTAAAAAAAAAAAAAACAGGTAGCCCATCTGAATTAGGACATTTAGGCTATCCATCTAATAGTAGCCTACCAAAATCTTATTAACAGTAGAAGTTAAATCTTACTGTAGTCTTCAAATCTGGGTACTGTCTTACGTTTTAAAATCACAAAGGGAGTTTGGTCCCATCAGGCTAACGTGACAGTCACGACTCATGCAGCTGTAAGGTTTTCTTTTTCTTTTGTTTTTACTCGCGATCTTTACAACACGCATTACATTATGTATTTCATGGCACACTCGTTTTATGCGCATTTGGCGCCACCTATTGTTGTGGGTGTATTATTGACATGTCAAAGTCTAGACCCTGAATATAAGACGACCGCGTTTTTTCAGATGTATTTCCTAGAAAAAAACATCGTCTTATATTCGGGTCAATACGGTAATTTTCACAGACACTAGTCCATATCGCGTTTTGATTCAAGTCTACTGACCTACTTTTGATTTATTCATCCAAAATGTGGCATATTCCATGACATTCCGCATTCTAGGAATTCCGTTTTTATGACTGGATTCCACGAACCAGTCCGTGATTTCCGCATCGCGGAAATCGTAGGGCCTTATGTCTCAGAGTAGTCAGTGCAATTTGGGATATAAATCAATTAAATCTGTATGTGGATGTGTGTAAATATTCAAATGTAACCCCCTTTGTAATCGTTAACATTTTCATAAGTAACTAATTTAATTACACATTTTTTCTTAGTAACTGTAACTGATTACAGTTACATTTATTTTGTAATTAAATTACGTAACGCCGTTACATGTAACTAGTTACTCCCCAACACTGACGGTGAGGAGGAGAGTTTGAGTGGCTAAAGACTCTCCAAGGACCACAGCTGGAGAATT
>NW_015628907.1:28247-59484 GCF_001515625.1 Sinocyclocheilus rhinocerous
TAATGGTTTTTATACTGTACAAACTGTATTTTCTATTGCCCTACACCAACCCTACACCTAAACCTACCCCTCACAGGAAACTTTCTGCATTTTTACTTTCTCAAAAAAACTCCTTCTCTATGATTTATAAGCTTTTGTACCCATGGGGACCTCAATTTAGGTCCCCACCGCAACACGAATCCCCATGAGTCTGTGTGTATTCAGGTTTAAGTCCCCACCAGGATATATAAACCTGTACACACACACACACACACCACTAGTACATTATAATCAACGCCAAATACTAAATAGTCATTATTATTACTATTACAATTCTGAAATTTGTGCTAAATATGAAATAAATAAAATAAATATTAATTTTTGTAGTAATATAAATGACGCTTGTATTGACAGTTTTATCAATATTATTTCACCAAATGACAGGGTCGTAAATAAACAGGAGCTTGTAGAAAAAAATGCAACCAAAATGAACAAAAATGCACCTCAAAATCATTAAAATCAGAGGTGAAAATAAATGAAAAGTGTTGATTGCCGCATTACATTTAGATCTGCTCAAGTTGCATCAACCAATTACACACACGTTTCTGTTTGATTTGTTTTTTAAGCTAAGACAACCAATGTAGTCTTGATTTTATAATGCATAAAAATTTATATTTTTTAAATAATAATAATAATAATTTTTTACATAACACTTCTGCATTTTATTAACCCTTGTGCGTCAATTTCTAAGTTACACAGAGGTCCTTAGATTACAAAAATGTCCATGTCAAAAAAAAAAAAAGACAATAAAATATAGACAAAAAATTCATTAATTTTCAGGTTTTTAAACCATTTAAATGCCAGTTTGATTATGTAATGCCATACATAATCATTTCCACATACTAAATGATAAGCAATTTTATTATTATTATTGCAGATGTCAATGATCAGCAACAACACCAATTTTGATGCATTATTTTTTTGTGCAGAGTCAGATTTAAACGAACACAAATTTTTCAGTACACACATACAAAGCACACTCTGATACCCATACCAATACACCCACACAATTATAATTACATAACTTCAATTCAATTGGCCTTTTTTTTCAGTAGAAGCAGAAAACTGGAAAAAAGTGAGAATTTGCTACATAAGCAAAACATGAGCAAATGGGTACTATCAGGTGGAAAATAGTACAAATAAAAAAAAAACAGTAAAGGTTTTGGAGCCTTGCCAACAGAATGAATACCTATTAACAAAGAATGCATGATATTGCACTTAAATGGCACGGTGGATTAAATTTTTTGTAGTTTTAATGGGTTTCAATTATATTTTTGTCCTAATTGAACTATGGCCTAATCCTGGCTTAGTCTAAGCACTGTCTGTGAAACCAGGTCTTAATGGGTTTCAATTATATGTTTGTCCCCATAGTGTTTTCAGTGTGTTTAAAGCATCACCTGAATCGGGGTCCTATAGCAGCTACGTGGCGGTTCAGGCAGCTCTTGGGCCCGCCGACGCTGAGAGACAGCGCCCTCTGCAGGACGCCGGTGAAGATCTCTACCTGATCCGCACTGCAGTACTTAGCGATTTCAAATCTCTGCACTAGAAACTAAACAAACACACACAGTACTATAACATTCACTCATATGAGGAATATAATGATTTAATCATGCTGAGAAAGAGAGTTTCTGAAAAAGAAAAAAAACTCCAAGGCCTGCACATTCTTTGGTTTCCAGCATATTCTGCATCTTTCTAACAGTGAATGTATGATTTTGAGATCCACATTTTCAAACTGAAAACATCTTGATGGATTTGTTTCAGCTTATGTCTTCTCCAAATGTTAACTGATGGACTGGAGTGGTGTGGATTACTTGTGGATTATTGTGATGTTTTTATCAGCTGTTTGGACTCTCATTCTGACGGCACCCATTCACTGCAGAGCATCCATTGCTGAGCAAGTGATTTAATGTTATATTTCTCAGAATCTGATGATTTTTGTTTGTTTGTGCTTAACGCCATTCCAGCTTCTGTGGCTATTTTCATGGCGAGAAATATTACGGCTGAATTACATCATGTTTTTATCATTTATTTTTGCTAAAACCTCAAAAACTGTATTTGGCTTAACTGCTAAAAATCTCTTCAAAAGAGTTAACTGAATAAAAACGTTTATCTCCTGGGGTTGATGGTGGCAAAAACTCTAGTCTACTACACACAGTTCTCAAAAGTCTTGTGAACAAATGTTCTGTAAGTGTTTCATGGTCTTATTTTAGTGACTTAAATTTTAGTTTTTCACTAAGCATGCATAAACGTTGTTTTCTCAAAAACACAAACATGTACATTCATGCTGCTCACATATTATTGTATCCCAGTTTGTGCTGATTAAAGTGTAATCAGACTTTAGCCATTAATGTTTTTAAGATACTGAAAAAAACACAAATATCAGGGCATTTCAAAACTTCTCCAGGGCCCCAAAACGCCCTCGGACCCCAGAGGGTTAAAACCAGCACAATCTCATACAACATGCTTAATGGATAATAGAATTTGGCAGAGAGAACATGTTGGAGGATCTTCTCCTAGTATTAAAAACTTGTGTGTGCTGGCCTATTCTACAGCGGGTATAAACAATCTGGTCCCATTGGTTAGAAAATTGACAGAAAATTATTTTTCCAACATTGGGACTAATTTCATGGAGTTTATTCATTGTATATAGATTCCAAATCTGATGAAGAATCAAACTCATCTACACCTTGGATGGCCTGAGAGTGAGTACATTTTCAGCAAATGTTCATTTTGGTCTGAACTACTGCTTTAATGTAGCGTGTTGAATTCTTGGACCGTACTAAAAAACGAGATGCAATTTTTATAATCCCTCTTATTAAATTATTTTGCAGATTCTTTAAGATGCATGTAAACTTATGACAACTATATATAAATAACACTGACTTGACACTGTTTTCGCAGTATACATACTATATATACAGCATAAAAAGTAAGAGTTTTATGGCAGTGTGCTGTTATGTGCGATACAGACCTCAATCCAGAGCGAATGCGGCGTGACGTTGGGTGGGCGAGGCAGCGGCTGACTCTCTTCTGAAGCAGCTAAAGGATCAGCCTCTGACTCTGTCTCTGAGAACAAGCCCATCTTCAGCTCAACGGTCATCTGCCAGGCGCCCGCCATCTCACGCATGAACTGCACACACATGCAATGAGCGCTGCGACCTTACAGCACATGATGCTGTTATAATCCTGCATTCAGAGTCTTACCTGGACTTCAACTCCGTTGCGAGCAGCGAGCAATGTAGCGTGTTGAATTCTTGGACCGTACTAAAAAACGAGATGCAATTTTTATAATCCCTCTTATTAAATTATTTTGCAGATTCTGTAAGATGCATGTAAACTATGACAACTATATATAAATAACATTGACTTGACACTGTTTTCGCAGTATACATACTATATATACAGCATAAAAAGTAAGAGTATTATGGCAGTGTGCTGTTATGTGCGATACAGACCTCAATCCAGAGCGAATGCGGCGTGACGTTGGGTGGACGAGGCAGCGGCTGACTCTCTTCTGAAGCAGCTAAAGGATCAGCCTCTGACTCTGTCTCTGAGAACAAGCCCATCTTCAGCTCAACGGTCATCTGCCAGGCGCCCGCCATCTCACGCATGAACTGCACACACATGCAATGAGCGCTGCGACCTTACAGCACATGATGCTGTTATAATCCTGCATTCAGAGTCTTACCTGGACTTCAACTCCGTTGCGAGCAGCGAGCAGCCACTCCCAGCAGGCGATGGCCGTCTCCATGCCCTGCTCTGTGAACATCTTCAGAGGAGACCAGCAGAGGTGATGCAGCAGCTGAAGATCCCAGCCTGAGACAGAGACGTTTGTGTGTCACTCAAACATGATCTGCATTCGACACAGTCGGTGTGATCGTCTGGGCGCTACCTTTAGTGCTAATGAGCAGCGCGGTCATCTTGAACATGTTCTGCGTGAATGCGTCCGAGTCTTTGGCGTCCAGAGCGTCACTCATTTGAGAAACCATCAGCTTGCTGAGGTTTGACTTGCTGCGTGTCACTTCGGCAAACTGCAGCATCCCAGCAACCTTAATACACACATATACACACACAATCAAATGCTGCCCTCTTACATTACAGACGCAAACATAAATCGCCCCAAAAACGAGAAGACAGACAGACAAGAAAATTAAGTATTTTTAATGCCTTTAAAATGGTGATATATTTAACATGATATGTTATTAAGCAGTACAGCTAATACTACCATAATATACAAATCCCTAGATGCAAAGGAATAATAAATAATATATCATTTAAAATAAATAAATATTTAAGTATCATTTAAATTACAGAATGATGACGGAGTATAATGAGAAAATTTTTTTTACATTTCAGTAATTTAAAGAATTTAAAGAAGAGTCAAATTGTGCAGAACTGTCATAAAATTGTCACAATGCATGAATAAATGCATGCATTTAAAAATGCATAAATAACTGTATAAATGAACAAATGCAGACATATAAAAAATGCATGGAAAATACATAAATAAATGCATGAAAATGCATAAATGCACAAATAACTAAATAAATGTATAAATAAGTCCATAAATAAATGCATAAACAAATTGTACAAAAAAATGCATAAATGCATTAATAAACACATAATTGTAGAAATTAAAAATATATATATAAATAAGTGCATGAATAAATCTATGGGCAAACCCCGCAAATGCACAAACTGCATAAATGTCATGCATAAATAAATGCATTAGTACAATAATGCATAAATAAGCACATAAAACACATAAATAAACAAACACAAATAAAAGTGCACAAAAATTAAATTTGCATTTTACTTTATTTTCTTTATGCAAAATTACAAAAACATATATTTTCTTATTTCTTTCTTTTAATGTTTGGTGAAATATGAGTCATATGAAATATGTTCTTGTTATGATTGGTGAGATTCACTCATAAACACCCTACTGAAGCGTTTACCTCTCCAGTGTAGCGGTTACGCAGGTTGAGCGACGCCATGAAGTTGGAGTAGTCCTTCTTCACGCAGGTGGGCCTCTCTGTCAGCTGGGTAACCTGGGAATGATGGAAACTGACCAGTTAAAACATCCTCCTGCAAACATTACTAATGACATTTCTGACTACAATACATCTATTAATCTATAAAGACAAACTCTTATGAGCATCAGCAGGAGCTGACCGCTCTACTGCTATGATAACAACATATACTGATTTCCTTTTTATGTAAATGCATACTGGTTCATAAATGACAAATGAGTTACAGACGGAGCCAATGAAAGCAGCGAGGACAACAGTAACAGAACCAATAACAGAACCAACCTGAGGAAAAGCTGCCTGGGGCGAGGGGGAGGAGCACACGACAGGCCACACCCACCAACCCACCGCCAGCCAATCACAGCACACACACAGATGAGTTAGCAGCCAGCGGTTAGCAGAGACGCAATGATGTAACGGCACAAATAAAGTGAATGACAAAATAATGCCCACCACACATTTACTGTACACAAGACATTATGCAAAATAGTGCAAAGCATGCAAAAAAAACACGTTTAAAAGGCCCAAAAAATAAAAAGACAAACAAGAGCTAAATTCATATGAACACAACAGTGCTAATGAATATTCATAAAGCATGATTGCAGGAATAATCAATATCACACAGCTGAAATGCAGTGAGTGTGTTAGCAGGGATCACATCTGAAATATCTTGTTAGTTTTAAGCTGTATATTGTGAAAAGCATAATTTGTGTAACGCTCTTCACAATACACACTGTTTCCAAGCAGCTTTACAGCAATTCATTCTGTTAATGAGCTTAAAGTGCAGTGCAGTGCAGTGCAGTGAATAAATAAATATATAAAAATTAATATTTAAATTAATAATTGCATAATTGTATAACTGCATGCATAAATGCATATTAATATAAAAAAATATATATACTTTTTTAAAAATAAAAATGAGACTTTTTACAAACTTTTTACTTTTTAGAATTGTGCACATATGCTTAATTCTCAAAAATTATGTCAGTGCATAAATAAATGCAATAAATAAATGTATGTAAATTCATAATGTATACATAAGTGCATAAATGCATGTACAAATAAATGCATATAATTATCAAAATATATTAATATCAAAATATATATATGAATATATATCGATAATAAAATATTAATATTTATATTACATAAGAATCAGACTTTTTTACATTTATAATTGTGTATGCTTAATTGTCCAAAATAATGTCACAATGCATAAACAACTGCATGTATAAATAAATGCATAAATGCATTAATATAAACAATTTGTGTGTTCACATGATCTACATATTCAGTGAATTATATAGTGAATAGTGAATTTAGTGGATTTGATTGGGCATGTGGAATAAATCAGTAGTTTTCCTAAAGACTACTTACAAAACGACTGATGAAAATTTTATTCTGATCAGCTAAAGACTTGCTACCGTTTTACCTTAATCTGGCCAAAAACCTCAGTTACCATCTCAGTAACCATCTACCGTAAGAGTACAGCAGTGGTTAGCATCAGGATGTGTGTCTGTAACAGGGACTCAGGTCAGGTGTGTTTCTCACCCCCAGCGTTGTGCTTTGACGGTTGTATCCCGCGAAGCTGAGAATGCTCTCGGTAGCCATCGCCAAACCCGTGTGCTGAGACAAACCCGACAGCCAGATCTGATGCTTGTTCAGATACTCCTGAGACAGACACAAACAGATTTTTTTTTTAAGAAATTAATACTTTTATTCATCAAGGATGCATTAAATTGATCAAAAGTGAGAGTAAAGACATTTGTGACCTTGGCAAAACCAGTCATAAGGGTCAATTTTTTTAAATTGAGACTTATACATCATCTGAAAGCTGAATAAGTAAGCTTTCCATTGATGTATGGTTTGTTAGGATCGGACAATATTTGGCCGAGATACAACTATTTGAAAATCTGGAATCTGAGGATGCAAAAAAATCTAAATATTGAGAAAATCATCTTTAAAGTTGTTCAAATTAAGTTCTTAGCAATGCATATTACTAATCAAAAATTAAGTTTTGATATATTTACGGTAGGAAATTTACAAAATATCTTCATGGAACATGATCTTTACTTAATATCCTAATGATTTTTGGCATAAAAGAAAAATTGATCATTTTGACCCATACAATGTATTGTTGGCTATTGTTACAAATATACCCCAGCGACTTAAGACTGCTTTTGTGCTCCAGGGACACATATATAATGTTACAAAAGATTTCTATTTCAAATAAATATTGTTCTTCTGAATTTTCTATTCATCTGTGAATCCTGACAAATAAAATATATCACAGTTTCCACAAAAATATTGTGCAGCACAACTGTTCTCAACATTGATAATAACCAGAAATGTTTCTTGAGCAGCAAATCAGCATATTAGAATGATTTCTGAAGATCATGTGACACTGAAGACTGGAGTAATGATGCTGAAAATTCAGCTGCGCATCACAGAAATAAATTACAGTTTACTATATATTCACATTTAAAACAGCTATTTTAAATTATAATAATATTTCACAATTTTTACTGTACTTTTGAGCAAATAAATGCAGCCTTGATGAGCAGAAGAGACTTTTTTTTAAAAACATTAAAAATCTTACAGAACCAAACTTTTGAACATGATTAATATATTATGATTAACATATTCATAAACCTTGGTACTATTTACACGGCACTCAAAGAACACCGTAGTATTACAACAGCTGACTGATTTCCAACTCAGGATGACAAACTAACACTGCATACAATTCACGTCCAATCACTTGCCAAAGGAGCCCAGATGGCAAACTATTTCTGGTGGAAGTAAGCATCTGTGCTCGATTTTTGAGGCTAATATTACCCACAAATCCATCTGCTATAGAAGATCAGATTTTTTTTCCCAGTTGTAAAATTAAAAATAAAAATAAATAAGTAACTAGAAATGCGTAGCGGAAGCTGCAACAGCAGTTTATAAACATAAACATATGAACAAAAGTAATAGTGAATTTTGATTAATTTACCAACATGCAAACAGCACATGACAAAGGCTGCTAAAAAATGCTTTAACAGTGAAGTTTAATATTATTAACAATAATACAATCAGATTCATTATAATATTTATTTTTCATAATAGCTTGTTTTTGTTTTTTTTACAGAGCTGATGGGACTGGAAATGATGAGATAAAAAAAGATGGATCAGTGAATGACTGGAATCAGACTCGAATCCAGGCTGTCTGCATGAGTGCATGACCATACAACAATAGGAGCATATAAACCACATCTCAGACTCAAAGTACATACTTTTAGTGCATACTTATACTAACCTGGAGATGAGATTTGGTAACCGAAGCGGCCCATTTCATGGCCTCCTTCAAGATCTCTCCACAGCGGGCGGCAAAGTAGTATTACTGTAACAAAAATACTACAAAAGATTAATTAAAAATGACATTATTGATAGTAATATAGTATGATAGTAATATTACTACTACTTTTTATAATTATTACTACTACTAATATTGTTGTTTTTGTTGTGAAATTACAAAAATTCAGTCAATAAAGAAATATTTTATTATAGCAATAATACTACTGTTATAAAAGCTAAAAATATATAAAATAAAAATATAAAATTATTTTACAGAACAACAGTAAGATGTCAATACTAATATTTATGTCTTTCTTTCAAACATTAAACCCCAGAGCTTTTATTTTGGTGGAAAACTGCAGGGAGACCTTAAAGACCTTTTGTTGACAACATTTATAAACGATTCTCATTACAAGTGGGAAGATTTTTGCTGCATTTGTGTTCTCAAATGCAAGTTATAAGCGCCTTCAGACTTCATGTGGAACTCTATACTCTAATAAGCATAAAATAAGCACAAAAAGTTCAAGGAATATACAAATACTGGGTGAAATTGTTCAGGTTACATCATAAGTGATGCTTATTAATATGCCGTCTAGGTAAGGAGTTAGAAAACTAGAGGATGTGTGGATAATTGTACGTTTCGGCGAGTCCTGAGAGGTATTTATCTGCCACCCTGCGGATCCTCTTGTGGGTGTGGTTAAAGTTGACCAATAGGAACTGAGCGTGGCGCTCCAGCTCCTCCTCGTGCTCTTTAGTCTTGGGCTGGAACAGGAAGCAATGCCATTATCAATAACAAGCGATCAATAATGCATTCGGTTCAGCGCTGAGAGATTCTTCAAACGCTCAACTCACTTTCTCTGCCATCATCTGCAGGAAAACCTCAAAGACTTTATCACCCACACAAATCACACACTGCATCATGCCTGCATACGGATACGGAGGAGAGAGACAGACATGATAAAGATGATTTGCAGTGATATGGTTTTGACATAAAATTAAGCAACAGAAGAGTGTTTTTTTTTTTATTTGGCCATGAAGTTTCCTAAAGATCATGTGATTAGATTATGATCCTGTTTGACCGTTTGGGAGTTAAAACATAAGTCAAAAACAAGTTAAAAATATTTTTTTAGTGCTGTCAAACGATTAATATCTATGCTATTAATCGCATCCAAAATAAAAGTTTTTGTGTACATAATATATGTGTGTGTACTGTGTATATTTATTATGTATATATAAAAGTACACACATGCATGTATATATTTAAGAAAAATTTTATATTTGTATATTAAATATATTTATATATAATATAAATTATATAAATATAAATTTAAAATCAATCACAATAATTGTAGTTGCTGTTTTAATAACAACAACTAATATAATAATAATAATAATTATTATTATTATTATATTAGTTGTTGTTATTAAAACAGCAACTACAATTATTGTGATTGATTTTAAATTAAATAGATAAAGAAATTTTACTATAGCAATACTACTACTGTGATTAAAATACTAAAATGAGTATGCAATAATAATAATAATAATAATAACAACAACAACAACAATAATATTGCTGTTAGATTACAAAAAATAGGGAATTTAAAAAACAACCATTTTTAATATTGTTGCTTCATTAAATTACAAAAAAAAGAAAAAAACTATTAAAGAAATATTTTACTATAGCAATAGTATTACTGTAACAAAAATACTACAAAAGATTAATTAAAAATGACATTATTGATAGTAATATAGTATGATAGTAATATTACTACTACTTTTTATAATTATTACTACTACTAATATTGTTGTTTTTGTTGTGAAATTACAAAAATTCAGTCAATAAAGAAATATTTTATTATAGCAATAATACTACTGTTATAAAAGCTAAAAATATATAAAATAAAAATATAAAATTATTTTACAGAACAACAGTAAGATGTCAATACTAATATTTATGTCTTTCTTTCAAACATTAAACCCCAGAGCTTTTATTTTGGTGGAAAACTGCAGGGAGACCTTAAAGACCTTTTGTTGACAACATTTATAAACGATTCTCATTACAAGTGGGAAGATTTTTGCTGCATTTGTGTTCTCAAATGCAAGTTATAAGCGCCTTCAGACTTCATGTGGAACTCTATACTCTAATAAGCATAAAATAAGCACAAAAAGTTCAAGGAATATACAAATACTGGGTGAAATTGTTCAGGTTACATCATAAGTGATGCTTATTAATATGCCGTCTAGGTAAGGAGTTAGAAAACTAGAGGATGTGTGGATAATTGTACGTTTCGGCGAGTCCTGAGAGGTATTTATCTGCCACCCTGCGGATCCTCTTGTGGGTGTGGTTAAAGTTGACCAATAGGAACTGAGCGTGGCGCTCCAGCTCCTCCTCGTGCTCTTTAGTCTTGGGCTGGAACAGGAAGCAATGCCATTATCAATAACAAGCGATCAATAATGCATTCGGTTCAGCGCTGAGAGATTCTTCAAACGCTCAACTCACTTTCTCTGCCATCATCTGCAGGAAAACCTCAAAGACTTTATCACCCACACAAATCACACACTGCATCATGCCTGCATACGGATACGGAGGAGAGAGACAGACATGATAAAGATGATTTGCAGTGATATGGTTTTGACATAAAATTAAGCAACAGAAGAGTGTTTTTTTTTTTATTTGGCCATGAAGTTTCCTAAAGATCATGTGATTAGATTATGATCCTGTTTGACCGTTTGGGAGTTAAAACATAAGTCAAAAACAAGTTAAAAATATTTTTTTAGTGCTGTCAAACGATTAATATCTATGCTATTAATCGCATCCAAAATAAAAGTTTTTGTGTACATAATATATGTGTGTGTACTGTGTATATTTATTATGTATATATAAAAGTACACACATGCATGTATATATTTAAGAAAAATTTTATATTTGTATATTAAATATATTTATATATAATATAAATTATATAAATATATACATGTAAATACAAATAAATATTTTCAAAATATATACTGTATGAGTGTGTATTTATATATACATAATAAATACACAGTACACACATACATATTATGTAAACAAAAACGTTTATTTTGGATGCGATTAATCATTTGACAGCACTATATATTTTTTTCATTTGTTTTATCATCCAGCAGTTGAAAATATGCATCTAATAACTTACATTAACATTTATGCATTCATGCAAAGTGACTTATAAAAGTGGAACAAAAGCAATTTCTCAAAGAGCCAAAAATATTTTAGTTTACTTCTTATAGTAAATATTTAGAATTTACTATATCAAAAACTAAATCAATTTTTAAGTCATATTGTGATTAGTTTAGTTAGATTAGTGAGTTAAGACGGATGATTCGACAGTGTTAGAGTTTGCATTTCTTCAGTTCAACTAGTCACTTTCAATAAACTCTCAATAAGCTCAATCCCTCAAAAATATTCATGATTCTCCGTATTGCATTTCTCATATCAAAATATTGCAGTAAAAAATAATGTGGGTAAATATCACTGTTTATTGTCATATTGTTAACATATAAATGATTATATACGATTCTTCATGTACATTTAGTGAAAAACATGCTTTGTATAATTGCAACTAGATTTTTGCTTCTTGCAAACATTTTGAATCTACTAAATTAACAACATTCAATTCTGTAAAGTTTCTGACCTGATTTGTCTTTCTGGATGGCCTTGTCCTCAAAGTATCTGAACATCACCTGGAAGCGGTCGGCATCATTCGAGTGCAGCATCCTGTGGAAGAGAATGAATAAAACAGAGACAGATGGGTAAATCACATAAAATCCCCACAATGAGAGGAGCTGTTCTGAGCACAGTCAGAAAGAGAGGTCTCGAACCTCATATACTCCAGCCGGTACACAGACAGCAGGTAAGTGCACATGGCGAAGTCGAGTTTATTGATGAGGGCGGCGGCTTCGGGTGACGGATCCAACAAATTAATGATGGTGCAGCGCAGTTCACTTAACTCCGCCTTCAAAACCAGATCAGTAACAGTTTAATTTGACATTCCACTAACTATCGGTAACTCCATGTCAACTAGCAGTCATTAGTGTATTAGCAAATAGTCTGCTTAATATCTGCTCTCACTTATTCTACTAACTAATAACTTCACAAGTACATGTCAACTTATTCTAGTAACCTTAACCCCTTACCTAACAGTCTACTAATACTCTAATAAGAGTTAATTGACATGTTTTTGCAAAGTTACTTCTAGTTAGTAGAATGTCTGAAGTAGACAATTGAAATACAGTGTAACCAGAAGATTTCTAACAAACAAAACAAGGGCTGGGTTCAGAATGGCAAACTAGTATAAACTGTATACTGCTTGTCATTTTTATAAAATTGCATGTGAAACAGTATGCAGTATGCAAGGATAAAGTAGTTTGCAACAGTGTTGTCATATGATCGAAAAACGTTGCATGTTCAGTTAATGTCATCCAGTTAATTTCTAAGAAATAAATTTGGTTGCTTTGCATTTTTTAATCAGTTTTTCTTATAAAACTGTTGGGAGTTAAATCAAATAAGTCAATAAGCTAAAAAAAAATAAAAATACATTTTTCATGTGTTTTATCATCTAGCAAGTGAAAATTATGCATCTACTAACGTACATTAACATTTATGCATTTTTCCAAAGTGACTTACAAAAGAGGAACAAAAGAAACAGCAGCACATCTGATCTGAGGAGCACAAACACTGCACTTTCACATGCAACTTTAACACTTCGTGTTAGAGATAACAGTATTATAGATTTTTGACTTAAAGAGACAGTTCACCCAAAAAAATGAAAATTCTGTCATCATTCAATCAATCTCAAGGTGTTTCTGAGTTTCTTTTTTTCTGCACATAAGATGATATTCTGAAGAATGTTGGTAACCAAACAGTTGATGGTAGCCACTGACTTACATTGTATGGCAAACAAAAATACTATGGAAGTCAATGGCTACCAGCAACTGTTTGGTTGCCAACATTCTACAAAATATCTTCAGCAGAAGAAACTAATTCATACAGGTTTAGAATAAACTGAGGTTGAACAAATTATGACAGAACTGCCATTTTTGGGTGAACTGTCCCTTTAACACCTGGCAGCTGTAAATCAACACTGAGAGATCGTTGGGATACCGGAGTAACCGTGTCGTTTTTCAGAGCAGAGTTGTACTGGAGTTCTGAACGCAGTGGTTCTCCACTGGGGAACGTGAGCAGCGGAGATTTAGTGGCGATTTCACACACTCCCTCGTACCACTCCTCAGGCCACAGACCTAAAACACACAGACACAATCCTGTAGAGATAATCTCAGAAAGAACTCTTCAGGTTATGAGATCACAAGAGCACACAAGACTTGGTGAATGCATGCTGAAATGCTAACGATGTTAATTTCTTACCAGAACCTTCCACAGCAAACCCCATGACCACAGAATAGAGGCAGAAATCTCTGAACAGCTTCTGAAGGCGAGGTTTGGCCTCTTTAATGGGGGGCAATCGGCGGGTCAACTGCATACAATCAAACACAAAACACATTAATTTAACTTTAAACATAGAAACAATCAAAATTTTGGCCGTTCTTTCAAAGGATTATAGCCACCAAAAAACTGCCACTGTTTGTGCATTTCATTTTTTTAAATTCCATTTATTACACATTTGTTATTATAGCCAAACAAAAATAAAATACATTTTTTTATAATAATTTAAAAAGAAATAATAAAATTTAAAATAAAAATATAAATGTATAACTTTAATATTGTTTACTCTATTGATCATTGTAACAATTTTCTTATCACATCAGGGATTTGTTAATAGTCAACATTAATATTACACATTATCTGCTTGCAATTGCATTACACAAAAAAAAGTCTAAATGGAGTCCAAATCATTAAATACATATACATTTTTTTCTCTAAGAATGTATATACGAGTCAAGTTTTCCAAAGCAAGTTTACATGACATTTCTTCAAACCACTGATTGCTTTTCCATGCACTTTTAACCAGGATAAAACTAAAATCTATAAGCTTGCATTTACAAAATTAGCAGGGTAAACATGCAATAAGCACAATTTAGCCTCAAAGGAAACACTCTTTTCAGTCATGTCACAAATCACATTAAGAACCTTCTCCAGAACAACTGCAACTCTCTGCATGCATACAATGAAACGGTATGCTAATTTCCTCATTACATTTTATACAGTTGTCAGGGATATTAGGATAAAAGCTATGCAGTTTAACTATGGTAATATAAGTCCTAAGAGTCCATTTACAGTATATTTGTATTAATTTGCATCCAGTATTAACGTATTGAGTGCATTTCAAGGGTTAAATGAGTCAGATGAAGGTCTGTGAGCACTGTTTGAACTCGCTGCTGTTTGATCAGTGAAGAGCCACTTCAAAGTCCAGCTGGAGAACGAATCCACAAACGGACCGTCCACACGCACACAAACACAGAGATTCCAGAGGGAGAGAGCAGGTAAGCAGCTCAAACTAGCATAAAAGGTTTCATAAGACTGTCGACACTGGTGTGATATTTCTGAGATCAAGCGAAGGAAGTAACCAAAAGCAAAACTTTAACCATCATTGAAAAAATATATATTGATCAACCACTATTCAGGATATTGGGTGCCCTCATAACTGTCTGTAGTGGTCACAGCTTTGGATTTACTTCACTTGTAAGTCATTTTGGATCAGTGTTGTTATTGTTAACAAAAACTAGTAATATTGAAAAAAAAGAAATAAAACTAAAATTAAATTAAAACTCAAATGAAATGAATATCAAAAAGGTTGCCTTGCCAGCTTACTAAAAATAGTTAGCAGTTAAAGTACCTAATGTAATAAAAACAAAAACAAAAACAAAATAAAAACAAAACTAAATAGAACATTTTAAAAAATTCAATTTATAAAAAAAATACTAAAATTAAAATGAATACTAACAATATTAAAATAATAAATAAATATTAAAATAATAAAAAAATAAAATATAAATAAATACCATAACAGCATATACTGTCTTTAACTGGAAAATTAGTGTTTACTATTGTCATTTTGCATTATTGACACACTATTTTCCTAATTAATGCTGTTCAGTTGCTTTGACACAATCTGTATTGTTAAAAGCGCTATATAAATAAAGGTGACTTGACTTGACTTGACATATTAATGTGGTATTATTAAATGAACACTACTTTCCCTTACAGAAAAACCATATGAACTTTACCATGTGCAATCACATGTTAAAATCACATGTGAAATATGTGAAACACATATAGAACACGTGTGAAACATGTAGTTTTGGAACATTTTCACGTTGTAAATGTGTGAAACCCATGTGGTCACTTTTCCACGTGACCACTTACTGTCCACACATATCCATGTTCATGTGTTCATATGTGATCACATGGGTTTCACACATTTACACCATGAAAATGTTACAAAACCACGTTTCACATGTGTTTCACATATTTCACGTGATACTAACAAGTGATTGCACGATAAAACCATAAGCTAAATTAATAAATGTAAATGTGCACACGGCATATGAGCATTGTGTGCTATATTTCAGAGAAATGTCTATGTTATATAAGTAAATTTGTCAATCGTTCAGTATTACCAATTGTCCTTGTTTCCATAGGATGTGGTTCATTACATTTATAGTAATAGCCTCTCTCCTGAGCAGCCCCGCTCTGGCTGGGGTCAAAGACCTCAGTTCACACTTTGACGGAAATGAGAAGGAAAAGTCAGTGGATGCCCGTGGACTTTCTCCAAATGGAGAAAACACAGACATTGAGTCCATTCCCCTGGACTTCCATCGGGAGAACACAGTCACGAATGACCTCCCTTTGGAGGGGCTAGAAGATGAAGACTATATCGACTTTGATAAGATCTTAGCAGAGGGCGAGGATGACTACAGCGAAGGCGACCATATAGACGAGATCTCCACCCCTGCTCCTGACCTGGACCTCTTTGGGGAGCCCAGTGACCCCAAAATACGGCGAGCACGCCTGTTGCGGCTTTTCCATGGGCGAACTCGCCTACAGCGCATCAACGTGGTCAATGCCCGATTCGGGTGTCGGCTTTATCGGAAACTGCGCAATCGACTTAACCAGACGGACAACATTCTGATCGCTCCTGTCGGGATCTCCATTGCGATGGGCATGATGGCTCTGGGAGTCGGCCCAACCGCTCAGGAACAACTCTACCAAACTCTCGGATTTGGCGAATTCATCAACGCCAGCGCTCATTACGATAACTCGACCGTGCACAAGCTGTTCCGTAAACTCACGCACAGGCTCTTCCGACGGAACTTCGGCTACAACTTACGCTCCGTTAATGACCTGTATGTGAAACGTAACGTACGCATACAGGAGGCTTTCCGCAGTGATGCAAAGACGTACTACTTTGCAGAGCCGCAGTCTGTGGACTTTGCCGACCCGGCCTTCCTTGTGAAGGCCAACCAGCGCATTCAGAAGATCACCAAAGGTCTGATAAAGGAACCGCTGAAGAGCGTAGACCCAAACATGGCAGTGATGCTCCTGAACTATCTCTACTTCAAAGGTGAATCAATTCTAGCCCATTCAAATTCTGAAACTCTTAAGGACTAATGGTTTAATCCTTCATTTGAACAGTCTGTACTCAATCCTAAAGCAAATAATCATGTACTATGTGAAATGTTTTGTGTACTACCACTGAGTTCAATGTTGAACATTTAGCTTGATGCAAGCCTGACTCAGGGGTGTCAAACTCGGTCCTGGAGGGCCTCTGTCCTGCAGAGTTTAGCTCCAACTTGCCTCAACACACCTGCTTGGAAGTTTCTAGTATGCCTAGTATGACCTTGATTAGCTGGTTCATTGCGTGTTTAATTGTGGTTGGAGCTAAACTCTACAGGACAGTGGTCCTCCAGGAGCAGGATTGGACACCCCTGGCCTGACTAAATAGACCAGCATCTTGACTAGGTCAACCAGCAAGACTTCATTGTCACATTGAGGCTGGTCAAACAAGCATCATGGAGCATCATTTCTTGTGAACATGGTTCCCCAGCCCCGATGGTTACAACAGGTTTTGCTGGCAAAACTCGTAGCTATGCTGGTCCACCAACATGACCTGTACCAAATTAACATAGACCAGCGTAGGCTGGAATTGTACTGTTTTTTTCAACAAAGAAATCTGTAGATCAGCGTAAATAACCCTGTTCCTGGGGCGCTATTATATTTCAGACTTCGTTTCCCTGCCCTGGTCCAAAACACCTGGCTGAAATGTTCAAGTAATCCTAAACACTTTGATTAGCTGGTTCAGGTGTGTTTGCTTACGGTAGCCCTGCCGGAGCAGATTTGGCTATTCCTGCTATTTGGTGAACAGAAACTTCTGTCTTAACCAGGGTTGTTCAATCCCACTCCTGGAGGGCCAATGCCCTGTAGAGTTTAGCATTAACACACCTTCCTGGAAGTTTCCAGTGATCCTGAGTACCTTGATTAGCTGTTTCAGGTGTGTTTAATAGGGGCTGGAGCTAAACTGTGCTAGAAGATGGCCCTCCGGGTGCAGGGTTGGCTTCCCCCAACTGTATATATTTGGCAAATAGGAACATCTGAGTCAACAAGTGGTGTTCAATCCTGTTTCTGAAGGGTCAATTTCCTGAAGAGTGTAGCTTCAACACATTTGCCTGAAGGATTTTGCAACCCCGAAGACCTTTATTAGCTAGTTTAGGTGTGTTTAATTAGGACTGGAGCCAAACTCTGCTGGATGATGGCCCTCCAAGAGAAGGGATGGCTACCCCAGTTGTAAGTCTTCTGTCTCAACCAGGGTTGTCTACTCCCACTCCTGCAGACTTTACCACTAGCACAACTGCCTGGAAGTTTTTTATGATCCTGAAGACTTAAGGTGTGTTCAACGTAAAGCGGCGCTGCACAGACAGATTGGTGTATGACATCAAATACCGTGAGAGCAGACGGCTCCTTATGCTTTCGAGTTGCTTTTGCGGTACTTTGTCATACACCGATCGGTCTGCACAGCGCCACTTCAAGTCGAACACACCTCTTGATTAGCTAGTTCAGGTGTGTTTAATGAGGGCAAGAACTAAACTCTGCAGGAAGAAGGCCTTCCGGGAGCATGACTGTCTACCCTAGCTGTAGATATTTGGTGAATAGGAACTTCTGTCTCAACCAGGGGTGTCCAATCCTGCTCCTGAAGGGTCCATTATCTGCAGAGTTTAGCTCTAATACATGTGCCTGGAAGTTTCTTGCAATCATGAACACCTTGATTAGCTGGTTCAGGTTTGTTTAATGAGTACGAGAACTAAACTCTGGAGGATAATGGCCCTAACTGCCTGCCCTGAGGACTAACTGCTGTAGATTTTGGTGAATAGGAACTTCTGTCTCAACCAGGGGTGTCCAACCCTGCTCCTGGAGGGCCAATAACCTCCAGAGTGTAGCTCCAATACATGTGCCTGAAGGTTTTTGTTATCCTGAAGATTTTAGGCTTGTTTGAGATGCATCGGCACTGCACAGATCGATCGGCGTATGACAAAGTACCACAAGACCGACTGGAGAGCACACAACTCTTTATGCTTTTGAATTGCTCTCACGGTACATTGATGTCATATGCCGATCGATCTGCGCAGCGCTGATGCATCTCGAACAAGCCTAAAGTCTTCAGGAAAACAAAAACCTTCAGGCACATGAAGGTTCTCTTCAGGCACCTTCTGTCTCAACCAGTCCACTTCCACTGCTGGAGGACCAATGTCCTGCTAGCAAACCTCGTAGCTACGCTGGTCCGCCCACTAGACTTGCACTAGTGATGCACAGATGGCGGTTATATCCGCGGCCACTGCGGATAATCCGCAAATCGGGTGGGTCGGGTAATTAAAAAACGCATTCTGATTATTTGCGGGTGGCTATTCGCACGTGGATGAGATAAATCATTAAGGATGCAAATATTAACTACATTTTCTAAAATATGAACGTTTTATATACATTTTTTTCATAAGGCAGACGATTTCATTTGTGTGTGTGTGTGTGTGTGTGTGTGTGTGTGTGTGTGTTCGCCTGTTCGGGAAGTTTAAGTGACAGAAACAGTGACATTCCAAATACAGTTTGAAGGAAGTAAAGTCTGTGTTAATGCCATTGAGTAGGCTAATGTGGCCAAAGAAGATCTTTTGTTTTATAAATAGCCTAAATGTTAATTTAAAAGCAGCCCACGATCAGCGTATAATGTTACAGTTACCCTTTACGGCTCCGACGAGGTTTTGTTCCGTCCTCCACGCGGTGCCAACTCACAAAAGACTATTAGCGAAACAGCGCGGACTAGAGCGTTGAACAAGCATTGACTAGAGCGGCCGCGATCAGCTTCGGTGGCCGTGGAACCGTAATGCGCCGCAGACGTGTGCAGTGATGCGCAGATCAGCTCTAACGTCACTGAATCTGCTGTTAAAAATGAACCATCCATTCATCATATCATCATGCAAAACTAAGAATTGTAATGTGACGATCGGGTGCGGTTATCTAAATCAGAGAAAAATATAGGTGCGGGTGGGTGGCGGGCGGATAATTTATTTGAAGCTGCCAAAACACCGGGCTGTAATTTTCCAAGTACTGCTGAACACATTGATAAGCTGGTGTGTTTGCTTAGCTCAGCTGTGCAGGACTGTAGCCCCCCAGGAGCAGGGTTGCCTACCCCTACTGCAGATCTTCTGATTACTTCAGAACTTCTGATTACAAGTCAGAAGGAATAATATTGTATGCAGCTCACAAATAACACCACAATGTGATGTTTTCGCTGGCGCAACAAATGCAGGTACGTGGGAGCAGAAGTTCCCAAAGGAACTGACACACTACCGGCAATTCCGTGTCAATGAGAAAAAGCAGGTGCGCGTTCCCATGATGCAGAACAAAGGAAGCTACCTGGCGGCCGCTGACCACGAGCTCAACTGCGACATACTGCAGCTGCCCTATGCCGGCAACATAAGCATGATCATCGCTGTTCCACAGAAACTCTCTGGAATGAGATCCCTGGAGCAAGAGATCTCCCCAACCCTGATTAGCAAGTGGCTTAACAACATGACCAACAGGTAAAGCACTAGCCACAGGCTTGAGACCAAGTTGCAAACAGGTTAGCAAGGTACTTTAATGTCCTGACTCAATGGCTTGAATTGCTTAACATAATTTCCCCAGATTGGACAAGTTCCTGGATCAATATCCTTGTTGGTTTTGGACCTCTCAGATTCTGTAGTTAACCAATATTCTTATAACCCTGCTGTCATTTCCCTGAATTTCCACATTTAGTGGCATGTTATGTTTTGGAATATAGTTCAGTCTATGGTTTAAATTAGGGTTAGAGTTTAGTGTTAGGGTTTGATAAGAATGCTTATCCAGAAATGCATCCTACTTGGCTAAATCATTCTTCCTTTGTCTTTTCGGCTTGGCATGGTCTTAAAATCTATCTCTTTTAGGACTCGTGAGGTGGTTTTCCCTCGGTTTAAGCTAGAGCAGAACTACGACTTAATTGAGCACCTGAAGGAAATGGGGCTGACGGACCCATTCACTGAAAAGGGTGACTTCTCCCCAATGACTTCCGAGAAGGTCATCATCAACTGGGTAAGAGAACAACTGATATGTGCCAAACCAATTTAACTCAATTTGTTCAACAGGCCTTTTTACTGCTGTGTTGAGAGCAATTTAGGTCGCCTATGCCTAATCTCTTACAAAACATACTCTTTAACCTTTCATTGCACCATCATAACCTTCTTTTCCTGTAACCCTCCTCCTCTTCTCTCTCAGTTTAAGCATCAGGGCACCATTACAGTGAATGAAGAAGGTACGGAGGCCGCAGCAATGACAAGTATCGGATTCATGCCTTTATCAACACAGACGCGTTTCATCGTGGACCGCCCCTTCCTTTTCCTCATCTACGAGCATCGCACGGGCTGCGTTGTGTTCATGGGACGTGTGGTAGACCCTTCACAGAGTTAATCAGATACACATACACAATAGCAGCAGAGCAATGGCCGATGCATCACTGTATAACAATGAAACTAAAGTGTTAGCCAAATAAGCGGATGAGAATGATGGTTGTTTTGTTTTATCAAGTGACGTAAGTTTTGTAAAGAAATGCTAGTGAAATTTAAAAACACCGTGTATCTGTGTATTTTTGAAGCAGAACATGTTGTTAAATAAAATGAATCAGAGGACTGGTTTATTGAATTAATCTGTTCAAAGGGTGAATAAAAACAATGCTCGAGTACACCCACAACATGGCAGAACATTTTGCAAGACAAGTAAATATTTGTCAGAGAAGTTAAAATCTAACCACAGGCTCTCAAGATCTAATTACAATTTCTGCACAGACACATGAATAATGAAGCATCCAACAAGAGCAGAAAGAGTCAAAAAAAAAACATTTATACAAAAAAAACAGTATCTCATTACAAAAAAGGAGCAAGATTGATCTAAGTTTTTGTAGACAAAATCTTTGATTAGTTACTTTTATGCTTTCGAAAAATTTACTCTTTGATCTTCAAAAGCACGCTAGCCCTAAGAGAGCTCATAAATCATTTAAAGGGACTGAACAGGAAAACATTTTTCCTTCCATTAACATTTGCATACTATATCCGATGTAAAACAGGCCCAGAAGAAAATATTGCTACTCTTATTTTTGTTTCAATGTGATAAAGCACTCGGTAATCACATTTGTCAAAGTTACTTACCAACAGTATCTGATTTCAAAAAAGGATCAAGATTTATCTAATTTACGTACACAAAATCTTTGATTAGCTACTTTCATGCTTTTGCCAAATGTACTCTTTGATCTTCAAAAGCATGTTAGCCCTGAGAAAACTCATTTAAAGGGAGTGAACAGGAAAAAATGTTTCCTTTCCATTAACATTTGCATATTATATCAGATGTAAAACCGGCCTAGAAGAAAATATTTATATTTTTTATTTGTGTTTTAATGTAATCAACAACTCAGTGACAAAATATTTATTTATACAATTTAATAGAAAACTATGAAAGTTATTTTTAATATTTATAATATTTAAATATTTTTAATATTACATTTTTTCTATTGAATTTTATGACCTTTGAATATTATAATAAATATAATTGTATTACTTATAATATTATAATTGTAATATTATTCTACTAAATGGTATAAAATAAAGTGTATTAAATATTTTGTTAATACAAAATCATTCAATTTTAATATTGAAATCATAACTTATGCTTGCAGCACCTCCCCTTAAATAAAAGGAAGGAAATGGGACTCGGATGTCTAAATATGGTGCGTTTGTCTGTGTGTCTTACCACAGCGATTACAGGGATGAGAACGCCTAGATTACCAGCACTGCTTGACGCCTAGAACATAAAATAACTAAATTAAAACAACATTCAAGACACACTGAAACATTCTAGAATCCTCCTTTTAATAACTGTAAGTGTAGAGCCAGACCGCAGGTCAAACACAGACTGACTTTGAGGGCCGGTCCTTTATCACTGGCGCGTTCGCTGGCTCTCTTGCCCTCCAGGCCGAGCTGAACGAACAGCTCCAGCAGATTGACCAGCAGCTCGTCCACCAGCTGCTCCCCCTGCAGGTTAGCCGCGATATTAGCCAGTGCGTTTATCACAGCTAGAGAGCAGTGCCTGCACAAACACACACGCTTTACATTAAACCACCACCAGAGACACACTGGAAGTGGATTTTAAGGAATAAACAGTACAGATGTATGAATCATGTAAAATATCATGAAGAAAACTTTCAGAATTCACAAAAATGTACTTATTAGCCCACAGTAATTTGACCTGCCCTGATGATTAACGGTGTAAATTATGCCAATACGCAAATTTAAAAATTATTAATTTCTAATATAATTTTATAATATTATAATTTTAATATTATTATATTTAATTGTATAAAATAATGTCATATTAAATATTCTGTTAAATACTTTATATAAAATAACACTTTTAAGTTAAAAAAATGTATTAGTAAATTATGCTCATACACAAATTCAAGAAAAGTCATTAATATTTACATAATTTACTATTATTAATTTATAATATAATTGTATACTATTATAACTTCATATGATTCATAATATTATAATTGTAATATTATTCTATTAAATAGAATAAAATAAAATGTATTCAATATTTTGAAAATTAATTTTATACAAAACATATTGAAACATTTTAAACATATTGAAAGTCAAAATTAATAAGTCATTCCAAAATCATAATTTGTGCTTGCAACTCCTCCACTTAAAATAAAATGCATATACAAGTATGAAATGGGACTCGGCTGTCTAAATGCATACATACAGAAATCTAAAAAGATGCAATTGCAAAAATCAAACTAATGAAATAGCCTGTTTAATTAAAATAAAAGCTCAGAGAGAGGCTGGGAAATGGTCATTAAAAACTAAATTACGACATATATTGACATATTATGACTGGACTCATTAAGCTACAATAGCGTAAAATATGACTCATTTAAAATGTTAAAATGCCTGACACTTCCTGCTATCAAGAAATGCTATCAAGCATTTCTAATACAGTAAAATGAATGCATAAAAATGCATCAGGTGAAGTCTGCATGCTCACACACACACACACACACCTGTATCCGTGGTCTTTGTAGTCTTTGGTGGCTGAATACACCACATTACTGGCTTTCACACTGATCTGCTGGAACAGGTTCCAGACCTCCTGATAGATGTATTGCTGTAGTAAAAACACAAATCACACACTGTCTGTTAGAAAAACACAAATGATCTTTTAGATCAAGATCAGGAATTAACACCCGCCAAATGCAGGTGAAAAAAAAAATCTACCATGGTGAGTAACACATATACCCTCACTGTCCTCAAAACAGATGCCGACAAAGCAAAACAAAGAGAATGAGAAGCGCCACATCTTAAATTCAAACACATTCTATTTATAATAATAATAATAATGAAATTAATAATACAGTAACATACAGTAGATTTGCCATATTCATGAGAGAAATAAGAGAAATAAGATTTAAAATAGTCTTAATACAAAAATATTTTTTTACAAAAAGACAAAAAAAATAGATAAATAACAAAAACAACAATTATACAGAATTTTTAAATTTGATATTTGATATTCTAAAAACTTTTCCAGGAGAAACGTTTTTTTTAAATGTCCATTAATGTACTTTAAGTAAAAATGTTTCCTAACATCATTTAAAGCAGGATACTCCAATAAAATATTGTTTACAGTAAAGGAAGAAGAAAGAAAAAAAAAATCACAAATCGCAAAGGCAATTCTTCTCATTTCAATAAATATACACGGGACAAATATACATGTGACCAATCCTACATCTTGTATATGGGTCAAAGACAAAAGGCTTTCAAGCATTAAAACAAGTTTAATACATCTTTAAACAGGTTTTCCTGTACATTAGAATGTCTTTTCAATTCTATTTTTCCGATCAAAAAATATTGACTATCTATAAAAATAATTGACTTCACAATTTCTTTTGCATTTGCCACTCATTCAGTGATTCAGAATCAGATTGAAAACCAAATATATTTAAATCCAGTGATTTTAATATTTTTGATATTCTGATATTTTTTGTTTTGGCTGGTAATAGTCCAGTGAATGTCCAGTAACTAGTAGTAGCCAAATAGGCTGGTGAGTGAAAAAGTTCATTTCAAACCCTGATCGAGTTGAAACAAAGTTCTCATTGTTCACTTAACTGCTCTGTACGCTAGGGCTGCGAAAATAAATCGATGCATCGCGAATCGAGAAATGATTCAGCATCGATTCTGAGATTTTCTGAATGCATCGCGATTCTTTCTCTTTTGTTTCTTTTTACTAGCAGTTAAATTTGGATTGCATTCTTTATGTTATAAACGGTCATGTTGGGTACAGAATTCATTCTCAATGTTGGGTATAACATTCATCATCAACGTCAGTCTTACAAACAAGTAAAGGAAACATTTGGTGGAGGAATATCTATAATATCTAGATACTAAATCCACTTACACATTCCTGCTTACATTATGAATGATTACTCAATGCCTTCAATAAAAATGTAAAAAGTTCAGATTTTTGTGTTATAAGTAGTCAGATTTAGACTTGGCAAGTTTTCACAATCTTCACACTGGAAATATATCTGTGTTCATAGCCATTATACTGGTGTTATCGCTGGCTGAACGCTAGGTTGTGCTAGGACACACGTGCAGTGCTTACAGCGAGGTGTCTGAAGAGGAAAGACTGAGGAATGCATTATTTAGGGCTATTCTCTGTGTTAGGATATTACCATAGGAACTGCTGCTGTCAAGTAAGAGGGGAAGATGGGGAAACTTGACTGTTTCACAGTTTCCACAAAAATATTGTGCAGCACAACTGTTTTCTGGAGGATTATGAGATGCTATGCTTGTTTAACATGCACATTTTTTTTTTTTATCTGAATTGTAGGGCTGGGAAAATAAATCGATGCATCGCGAATCGAGAAATGATTCAGCATCGATTCTGAGATTTTCCGAATGCATCGCGATTCTTTCTCTTTTGTTTCTTTTGAACAGCAGATGGCGCTGCATGCTTTAGAAACAGCCGTACTCTGCTTGTTTCCAAATCCTTAAACACACTTGAACCTAAAATAATCATTCATAAAATTCTAAAAGGTTGAACGGTGTTCACAGTGGGCCGTGTTTACAGTAATCATAAAAGCATTCCAAGCCGAGGTGAAATTACATTCATAAAACGGAGAGTTCCGGTCCTTGATTCTGATTGGTTGAGCCGTGTTAAAAGCTGTTGTATATTACTCTACAAACATACACCTTCGTTTATGTCTGTGTGTTGCTTGGCAACCACTTTGTTGCAACCACAACTGTTTCTGAGGAACTACATTGTTTGGCGGAAGAATAATATTTGTATTAATATCATTACACTTTATTTGCTAGACTTGCTTTGCTTTAGCACAAGCGCTCTTCAGCGCTCTTCTTCATGAGCATTTGAGTGTGTGGATAAAAACTAGTGTAAAGCGCCATCTGCTGTTAAAATCTAAGTTCAGAATCAATTCCAGAGAGAATCGCGATGCATTCGGAAGATCCACGAATCGTATCTGCATCAATTTATCGTCGCAGCCCTACTGTTCGCTCACAGTTTCTGAATTACTGGTTTTAAAAAAGCTTATAAATGGACACCTTGTAATTCATTAGACATGAGTCACGATGCAAACGTACAACACTGTGGGTGGTGAAGCGCACAAGACAAACAAAGAAGGAATCGACTGAAAATAAATGCAGCTTCACGCAGCGAGCGACTATAATTATGCGTGTAAATGAGATCCTCACGTTGCCGGTGATAACCATGCAACCCAGCTGGTCTATAATCAGCACGTCTAGCTGCGAGGGCGGCTGGCAGAACTTCTGCTGCAGGATCTGCAGGATGGGCTCCATGACTTTAGGACAGTCTCTCATGGCCACAGCGATGTGTCCGAGCGCGCGGATGGTGTGATCCGGGATGAGATGAGCCTCCCTGAGGAGAAACACACCCGCCTGAGTCAATAAAACCACATCACCAGTGTTGGGTGAAACTAGTTAATAAGTAATTAGGTTGGCTTGAGATCTATCATCTGACTATCATCTATCTATCTATCTATCCTAGCGACATGCTAATCATGCTAGAAACCTACCAACAACATGCTAGAAACATATCAACAACATGCTAGTAGCATGCTAATCATGCTAGTAACATGCTAATCATGCTAGCGACATGCTAGTCACTTGCCAATCATGTTAAAAACCTGCTAGTCATTTGCTAATCATGCTAGCAACATGTTAGTAACATGTTAATCATGCTAGAAGCATGCTAGCGACATGCTAGTAACTTGCTTTTCATGCTATCAACATTAGTTACTTCCTAATCAGGCTGGCAAAATGCTAGTAACATGCTAATCATGCTAGGAACATGCTAGGAACTTGCTAATCATGCTAACAACATGCTAGTAACATGCAAGAAACATGCTAGCGTCATGCTAGTAACTTGATAATCATGATAGAAACATGCTAGTCACTTGCTAATCATGCTAGCAAAATGTTAGTAACATGCTAATCATACTAGGAACATGCTAGTAACTTGCTATTCATGCTAGCAACATGCTAGTAACATGCTAATCATGCAAGAAACATGCTAGTCACTTGCTAATCATTCTAGCAACATGTTACTAACTTGCTAATCATGTTAGTAACTTGCTATTCATGCTAGCAACATGCTAGTAACATGCTAATCATGCAAGAAACATGCTAGCGTCATGCTAGTAACTTGCTATTCATGCTAGCAACATGCTAGTAACATGCTAATCATGCAAGAAACATGCTAGCGTCATGCTAGTAACTTGCTATTCATGCTAGCAACATGCTAGTAACATGCTAATCATGCAAGAAACATGCTAGCGTCATGCTAGTAACTTGCTATTCATGCTAGAAACATGCTAGTCATTTGCTAATCATGCTAGCAACATGTTAGTAACATGCTTATCATGCCAGCAATATGCTAATGACAGGCCAATCATGCTAAAAACATGTTAATCATGCTAGAAACATGCTAGCAACATGCTAGTAACTTGCTAATCATGCTAGGAACATGCTAGTAACTTGCTAATCATGCTAGCAACATGCTAATCATGCAAGAAACATGCTAGTCACTTGCTAATCATGCTAGGAACATGCTAGTAACTTGCTATTCATGCTAGCAACATGCTAGTAACATGCTAATCATGCAAGAAACATGCTAGCATCATGCTAGTAACTTGCTAATCATGCTAGAAACATGCTAGTAACTTGCTAATCATGCTAGCAACACGATAGTAACATGCTAATCATGCAAGAAACATGCTAGCATCATGCTAGTAATTTGTTAATCATGCTAGCAACATGTTAGTAACTAGCGTTGTTTTTGGCGGATTTCAAACAAGGTTATCTTATTATATTATTGTTACCTTATAGACTTAATCTAAATTTTCAAACTTCAGGCTTTTACAACTGCTTTAAACTTTCAGGCTAGGCTTTCTCAAGCCAACCTTAAGTTTGTCTTGATAAAATTTTTTATCTAGTTAGTTACTGTAATTTAATTACTTTTCCCTTGAAAAAGTAAAGGGATTACTCTTATTTTTCCTGTAATTTAATTACAGTTACTGAACTTAATACTGTGCATAACAATAGTGGATTTAGCATCAAAATTTAAAGTCTAACCTTAAAATGCATGCTTTTATGTACCCTTCTCACTTTAAATACGTTGGTGAGTTAATAAGAATATTGGTAACACTTTAGAGGAGTATATCGAGGCAAAAGTCATAGTAAATAGGTAGTTAATAGTGAGAATTGGACTCTAATCTAAAGTTTGACCAGAATAATTTAGGTAGTTATCTTTTATTTATTTGAAACTTAACTTGTCGAGGTTGATATAGGATTTAGAAAGTAATTAGTAATAAGTATTTAAATACATTTGGAGAGAGTAATTTGTACAGTAATCTAATTACACTGTTGAAGATGTAATTAGTAACTAGTAATTAATTACTTTTTTTAGAGTAACCCAATACTGCACATCACATCACAGCACTCAGAGAGACAGACAGACAGACAGTTTGTTTCCTCACTTGTCATTTTCTTGGGAGATGTAGAGCCGGTTTGACAGGCTGGCTAAAAACGCCTCCACTATTACAGGATCCATCGTGAGCCCAGCTTTCAGACATCTGCAGACGACACGCATGCATTTACATTTAAAGCCTTATGTTTACATGCATTGGTTTTTGTCAATCAGAATGAATCCGGCCTGATTTCTGACTCTGAAAGTTGCGTTTATATGCATCACATATTCATTTACATGTGCATTACATTTATTCCCAAGAAAACATTTCAGCGTATAAGCAGAGCTTCAGTCAGCACATTCAGAATGGTGTTATTTTAGTATTGTTGAGATACTATTATAGTTCTTGTTATTATTTTGAATTAGATTTTATTTTTATATTTACTATTTTCACTTTAGTTAAGTTTTTGTCATTTTTTTGTTGTTTTTTAATGTCTATACATTTTTATTTATTAGTTTTTTTTTAGTTTATTTACTTGTAGTTATTTTAAAGAACTTTTAAAGTTATTTTTATTTAAAATATATATATATTTTTTAAAGTTATGTTAAAGAAAATGAGAAATGTTGCCTGGCAACTAGCTGAATTAAAAATAAGTGTAAGTTTTTAATTTATTTTAGCTAGCCTTTATTTTACTTCAGGTTTTTATGGTTTCATGACTAAAGCTGCACAATTTGGGGAGGGAGGGAAATCAAATTGCAATTTTTCTGATAAAATTTGGACAAAAATTTTGTGATTATATCAACGTTGTGAATATATTATTAGACTATTATTATACTATTACTACTACTACATAAAAATTAAATAAACCTCTTATAATATTACTCTTATTACTCAATTAAATATAATTAATATTTCACCATTAAATAAAAAAAAATATTATTATTAAAATAATTATATTAATTATATTAAATAAGAGTATTTAAGAAAATGTAATAATAATTATTATAATTATTATTATTATATTACTAAACAAAAATATTGAAAGTACTAAGAGAAATATTACTCTTGGAATTTAACCATTAAATAAAAAATTAGATTATTTACTTTTTTAAATGAGAGTATTTAAGAAAATAAAATTATTTTATTATAATTTACATGACTGTACAATTACAGTACTCATTTATGTCTTAACTTCTTCATTTTCAAATTTCCATTTTGACTGGGAAACTGCAGGGAGCCAAGCGTCTCTTTTGTTGATAAGCGCTTCTCATTATAAGTTTGGGAAGATGTTTGGCACATGCTGTGTACCATATGCAAGCTAAAAACGACTCAAACTCAGAGCAGATGCAGAGATGATGTTCATTTTAGGTGAACTTCAGAAAATAATCTAAAAGTGAGGCAGACCTGCAGATGTTGTCGATGGAAATGTCTCTGAGCTGCTCGTACATCGACGGCTGGTCTTTCCTGTTGGACAGCAGGTTGAGTGTGGGCTGAGAGTGTTCATTGGTCACATTGATTTTGATGCCGCCGCCTCCTAAAGGAAAAGATGTAAAGAGGTCAGCAGAACAAAAATAGTGTCTATATACAGGTACAGAGACTGCATGTGAACAATGTCAGCGGAGCAATAAATAAATAAATGAATTAATCTATATTTAAATTATACTTATAATAATATAAAATATATTTATTAAAAAAAACATGTGTACATATAATTATTACTATAATATTATTTTGTAGCTTATATTTTTGTTTAATATCATTTTTGGCTCTTTAAATATAATAATAAAAATATAATTTGAATATATTATAGCAAATAAACAAAAATTATAATTAAAAATATTAGCATTATTTGTGGGGAAAATATAATTATTTATTATTATTATTAAATTAATGTGGCCAATGAACATTCACAGTCCACACTAATATTAAAAATGATCAAAAAATTTAATGTATTTATTTATTTAACTTTATATTTTATACACTATATTACTGATTTTATACAACATTTACTTTCATTAGGAGTAACACAATAATGTAATGCATTAAAACACCACTCCTCAAGACAGAAGGCACTTCTCAGAGGAGAAGCTGAACTCACCTGAGCTGTACTGACTGTGATACTTGTAGAGTTTGATCAGAACAGCTGACGGAATCACCAGGAAATCCTTCAGAGATGTGGTGGCGGAGTGAGCGATGACGGGGAAACGCTCGCACAGACGCCCTAAACCCTGAGACACACACACACACACACTCATCATTCACAAGCTCCCTCAC